>NC_083586.1:48258362-48273362 GCF_027579695.1 Neoarius graeffei | reverse complement strand
GTGTGAGCCACCTGCGGGAAGCAGCTGCTCCTACAAGGGAGATGTGTTGATATTAAATTATAATTGCTTAAAGGAATAATTTGGTTAAAAAAATTAATTTACACAATCTACACAATCTGCCGAGACATGTTTTGGGTCTGACATTCACTTCTTTGCTTTTGTACTGGAGTTATAAGGCTAATTGAAATCTGTCTCACTTAAAAGTTTTCACAGGTTTAAGCCTCATTTTCTAATTTTAATTATCACATGGATATTCTGTGTTACACACACACACACACACACACACACACACGGGAAGGCCAAGGGAACAGAATGATACTGAATTTCACTGAGGGAAAAAAAAACAAAACAATTCTAGCTGTCCAAAACGGCAGTCACGTCATAGCGTTCGGTATCATGTTGATGTTTTGTTTATGATTATAGATGACAGGAAGCCATGCAATGACCTTAGCCATAAAACAGCTTGAGAGGTGAAGAATGAATTCTATATGTTGACGTTAATATGAACAAGTATAGTCCTGGATATGACTTTAAACTGCAGCCGGTGGTGAGTCTCAGGTCCAGGAGGACTTGAGTACTGGTGGAAGTGGAGTTACCCCTTAATCACCATTGTTCCCAGGTCCGCTCTGACTTGGAGTGGTAGCACCTGCCTGGGTTCCATCTATGGGTTAAATAGTACATCACCAATAAGGCGCTGGCAGCAGGGCGCTTTTTGGTACAATGTGGCAGATGAACCCAACAGGGTCAATGGTACACCACCTGATGGCATGTGGAAGAGCCACTCAAATGGCCAATGGATGGCATCACCTGGCAAGTCAGTTTCCACTGTGGGGCAACTTCCATACCCGTCAGGTCTGTGGCACTTTTGTGCACCACGTGGCATCAGGTCTGGAGGTCCAGAGAGACAACATGATGGGGGCATGACATTGTTTGTCTTACCTTACTGTGCAAGGCGCTTCATTAGGAAAGGAGAATAAGTCTGGTGCGGGCCTCGCGGCCCCATCTGCGTTTCTGCGCATCCTAATGAAGCAGTCATCATCGCTAGCGATAGACAGCCACCGCCGACAACGAATACGAACAAGCAGTGCAGTCCAAGATAGGTCAAGCTAGGCTTTCCAACTTCTGATGAGGAACAAAAACAAAGAAAACTCTATCTTGGCTTGGAATTCTTACTCAGAAAGTCAGGAAAGTGTCCCGCTCATGTCCTCATGCCAACATTTAGTAAATGAAGTAGCACTCTGCTATTTAAAGGGGGCATATTATGTAAAACTCACTTTTTCAGTGCTTGTGTACATACATTTGGGTATCTGGAGTGTCTACCAACCCACACTCTCTGAAATAAGACGCCCAGTCAGTTTCTTTTGTGCTGCGTATTTTAGAAAACACATGCTTCAACAAGCCGTTCAGATTTGACTCCATTTTCTATGTCACAAGTGGAGCTCATTAGAATAATACCGCCCCCAGGCCCGTTTCAAGCTATTTGGGGGCCCTAGGCAAAGGGGGATCTGGGGCCCATAATTATCCCCCCCTCGACGAAAGGCCTTATGGCCGCCTACCCACTGAAGACTTAATAAATAAACATCACACATATTGTAATCATTCTTACAATTTTTACTTAATAAATGAACTCTTTACATTATTATAAATAATTATCAAACCCAATTAAACACAAGAATAGACAAAATATACACACACACACACATATATATACGATATATATATATATATATGTAAATCAAATATGAAAATAAGACAAAGTAATATAAAATGTGCAAATAACACAACACTAAAAATTTACAGTATATACACAAGTAGAAATAACTTCAAATGGTGATTAAATGATTACAAACATGAATAAGAATCTTAATAAGAACCAGCACACACACAAAAGTGCAAAAGGTATAGAAAAACACATAAAAATTTAAGAATACACAACTAGAATCATGGGCAAAATGTCTAAAACTGCTGCTTGCAGGCTTTGGCTTCAGCAAAGGCAGCCACAATACCCTCTATGTCCAAAGACCTGCGGACATCACATCCAATTGACATCAGTGCCACTTTTTTTACATAAATAGGCTATTTATGTAAAAAAGAGCTTTCTTGTGAGCCATCCCCTGTCCTATTCCATTCATGCTCACGACACACTAGCTACTTCTGATGAAAGCCATGCAGCTCACTGAAACTAACTCTGACTATGACATTTTGATAAACACAATAAGTTAATCTGGGAGAAGTTGACAGTCTTTCACCTATTTGTGTGGCACATATTAGAATTTTTAGCCAGTCCTTGCAAGTTTGTAAGCCTGTTGTGCATGACAACGTTTACATCACTGTTATAAACACTGTCTACAAGATAACTACCATTAACGTAAGCTAGCTACTAAATTTGCTTGTCGACCTGCTTGGTATTAATGAGTGTGTACATTCTCACTTACCAGTGTCTTGTTTTTTTCTGTCTTCCTCTTCCCTTTTCTTCTTTCTCTTCTGGCTCCCTGAGGGGTAATTTCACTTCATATTTGATTGGGTTTTTTTTGCCGCGGAGCTCTGCAACCACTTGACTGGACGGAGATGGGCATTGAGGGGTTGACAACAGACTGTCATTGCACTTTTCGGCCAAAGCATGTAGGGAGGCGCTGTTGTGCATTAGGGGGCCCCCCTTGGAACTAGGGTATTTCAACAAGTGTCATTAGGCGCTGCGCTGCCGCGCTCAAAAAGTTGTCATTGCTATTGAATACATAACCAGTCGTTCGGCAGCGGGGGCCCTTTGAGGGCTGGGGCCCTAGGCAATTGCCAAGTCTGCCTACCTTGTTGCAACGGGTCTGACCGCCCCCTCATCTGAGTATCTCCACTCATGGCGTAAGAACTGCCGTTGTGAATGAATATTCATGTTCAAGAAGAAAGGGCTACTTGATTAGCCGGTGGAAGAGGGGGTGCAGTGAGCAGTGGCTCATTATCATTTAAAGGAACAGACTATTCCTCAAATCAGCTGTTTTGAATAGGGCTGTTTAGACAGAGTGAGAAGGAAGCTGTGGTGCTTTATCCTTGTGGTATTTTGACCAAAACATGTCACGGACATTTCATTAAGACCTCAGGGAACTGGGTCAACTTGTAGAAAAGGGGTACAATATGCCCTCTTTAAGTAAGTAGGTTTACAGGAGTGTTTACTTTAGAACAATTAACATTGACATATTGGGTGCTTAAACCTATAACATTGTATTTGGTGGATTTGAAGATTATGTGAACTTGAACTCAACTGTCTGTATTACTTCAGCCTTATCACGGATTGCAATATTATCACAATATCAGGTTACAAAAATGGCAAAAAAAAATTAATAACATTTGCAACTCATTCATCGTGTGAAGGATATAGGTGATACTTTGACAGATTTGTCCAAAATTTGAAGGTCTCTGTTCTTTCTGAATAAGATATCTTTTGTCTTGGAAGTGCAAACTCTGCCCAAAAATGTTGCCCACCTACCGTACATAAGAAGCCTCCTCGTAAATATAACACTGAGATGATCATTTGAAAGTTGCATAGCCTTCCCAGCAATATTGTATGTTGAATATTGCTGTTTAGCCTATCCACGTTAACTGGATATGAGCAACTGTGTACTCTGATTGGCTACTCTACTACTAGAATATCAGCTCATATACTGTGAGTAGAAAAAAACAAAATGGCGGAGTGTTTTGCTGAACCAATCGAGGACGAAATAAAAACTCTCCTCGAAAACAAAACCCAAAAAAATTAAAAAAGGCAACAAAATATGGAATAAAAGTATTTGACTGTAAGAACGTATCTTTTTTTTCAAGAATTATTATTTTAGCATTTTTCACAAATTGTTACTGTCATTTCACTGGTTTGTTTACATTCTAAGCGGAAATTATTTTGTCGGACGTTTTGGATAAAGTTTTTATTTATCAAATTTGCTAAAAATAAAAAGGCTCCGTTTCTCAAAATCCAGTGAATGTGGATAGAATAAAACTGTTATTCCACGTGCCTCATCGGCTATCAGCTCATGTATGACTCGATTTTGTGGAATAACTGTTAAATATATATATTTTTATATGCAGTGTAATGCATATAAGTGATAATTGGTTGCATATTTACACACACACACACACACACACACACACACACACACACACACACACACACACACACACACTTGTACTTCTATCTTTGTGGGGAGACTCATTGACATCATGCGTTCCCTAGTTCTTTACCCTAACCTTAACCATCACAACTAAATGCTTAACCCCACTCCAATCCTAACCCTAATCTAAACTTAATTCTAACCTGAACCATAAAACTAAGTCTTAACCCTCAAGCAGCCCTTTAAATATGTGAGGACCAGCCAAAATGTCCTCACTTCCCAAAAATGTCCTAAGTCTGTTGGTTAAAAAAAAAAAAAAGACGTTCTGGTCCTTAATATGTAGCTGGTACACACACACACACACGCAGGAGGCTAGCCTTTGCCCAGCAGCAGTCTAGCTGCGGTTTTCTTACCGCTCTATAACGTAGCTGAATGTGACCTCAGTAAAACACATGGGGTTGAGATTTAATCGAGATTCAATTTTCCATCTGGCTGCTAATGAAGCATTTTTTAGCTCCATTACCTATTAGCACCGGTCGCTGTTTACCGTTTAATTGCGCTCCTGTGTATTGTGTGTAGAGACAAAATGACCGTTTTGTGCTTTCCACCCACTCACTAAAGGTGTTAAAACTGACCGATTCGAATCAATGCACCGCTATTCGATATTTATGATTCAGAACGATGTGCACTGGACAAAAGTCTGATTCTTTCTTTGAGTCGTTCATTCATAGAGTATTTATAATTTAGAAACATTATCAGGTTATTTTTGCAGCAGTTCTAGTAAAGAAGGTGTGGCCTTACACTCCTTGAAGCGAATCTTTTTTCAACAAACTAAATGCATCATACTGTATTGAATTGACTCCGAATCATTTTCCATTGAATCATCTTCTGTTTTAAATGTATATTTTATGAATTGATATATTCAGACAGGCATCGTATCACCACAGACGGACAGGTAGACATCCCAATGCTGGGTTTATGGAGTAACAGAGAACTAAAGGGATCCAGCTGAAGAGCTTGACTATGGATGAGGGACGGAGTCAAGGGCACAGGGAAGATTCAACTCTCCGACCCTGATATTCATCATGTAGAATCCTGACCCACTGAGCTGCTCTCATACGGAGACAATAAGGCAACAGAAATATGTCCTGCTAAATAGTGTGTGTGTGTGTGTGTGTGTGTGTGTGTGTGTGTGTGTGCATTCTGGCAGTAGGAAAGTGAGCCAGCATGGAGTAGAGGAGGGAAAGACGTCAGAGGGAGATTTTAATTAAAGTATGAAATGAGAGGTCACGCGTTCTGACCCCCCCCCCCCCCCCCCCACACACACACACACAAGTACACACATACACATGTAGACACACACACACACACACACACTAGTGGTCCCCTCCATCTCTCGGCTTGATGACTTTTCCATGAAAGGGTTTTTCATTATTTCCACCTCAGGGAGTCTCAGTGTTCCGGCTCCCTCTGTAGTGCACAGAAATCTGCATTGTGATTGTGACTGCGTGTGTGTGTGTGTGTGTGTGTGTGTGTGTGCTGGCGTGAGGTGATGTTTTTGACTTGGTTTGATTATTAACACAGCATTCTGCTTGTTTGATCATAAAGGAACAAAACTTGGTTCACACACGCACACACACGCGCACACACACACACACACACACACACACACACACACACACAGAGTGTTGCAGAATAAGAGGTGATGAAAACGGTTCATTAATTTTCTGGCCTGTTTCTCAAACATAAACTGAGTTATGGCGCTTTGCTTCAGATTGAATTAGAGTGAAGGAAATGAAATGAAATCCTTTCCCAAATGTGTTGATATGGAGTGTTTACATTTATTCATTTAGCAGGTGCTTTAATCCAAAGTGACTTACAAGCGAGAGAGAATTCATTTCAAACACACAAGGGTGACGATTTTCGTAATCTGATCTCGTTTTCTTAGCAACATGAGCTAATTTGACAGGATTCCTGAGAGGATTTTTAAAGTTGCAGTCAGTGACTTCGACACTTTTTCTCAGACTTGGGCAGCAGGTGATTAATAAAATACAATATCACAATACATAACGACTTTTCTACAATACACAATGTGAGGATCATGATACGTATGTGTGATTTGTTTACAAACTGAAAAAAAAAACCCTGAGCTATACTGTCGCATCATTATTAATTTACAACAATAATTTAACTATGAAAAGGATGGTGGGGTGGGGTGGGGTGGGGTGGGGTGGAGGGTGGGAAGAGTTGGGGCAAGAGAATCGATTTTAAATATTCAAGACTGAATTCAAATCAGCTTCGTCCAATGTAATTGCTATCAAATCTTTTTTTGAAATGTTATGTAAAAATCTGCAGCTATTCTCAGTAAAGAGTATTGTGGCATAATTGATCACAATGTTGATATTATATCATTATATTATATGGACACGAGTGTTTTACTGGGAAATGCACCACTTGTATTTTTTGAGCTACATCTGGGACATGGAGATTCAAAACCGTGGCATAAATCTCTAAATGTCACTCGTGAGCAAATCGATGAATTGTTTTGATAAATTTGGGTACTTTTTGTTTGTGAATGTGTCGACATAATTAAAAGAAAATCACATGTTGGCTTGAAGATATGAAGTTTATCTTCACGTGTTGAAAAACTTGCATTTTTCATACGAAATACGTCGCGAATCTGAGTGGCATATTTCAATAATATTGGCTGGTGTTGAGTGGTCTATCAGACATATTCCATTCAGCTAGCATGATATAACTAACTGAATAGAATATATCTGATATACCATGAAAAAACGCCAGCCATTATTATTATTATTATTATTATTATTATTATACATTCCTTTCGGGTGTTCAACGTGTCTTTCTCTGTCAAAATTCTCTCAAAATCTTCTGTATTTAATGAAGCAAACCTGACAGCCATATTTGTTTACAAATTGTCCCAGTCGCTCGCTAGCACGGAAATTTTATGTCTCCGACATGTGACATCATGTTGTCTTGACAACCATGAAATATCGTAAACCATATTCAACGCTCATTCTCCATTGGGTAGAGTGATGTAATACACATAGGATAAGCGATATGCTAACAATATTGCATGCTATCAAACCAAATGAATGAAACCCACTAGAAGGGAATAGAACACATGTTTTTATTCCATCGAAAAAGTGTCCTGTATGTATAATAATTAAATAATATTGGCTGGCGTTGAGTGGTATATTAGATATATTCCATTCAGCTAGCATGATATTGAACGAGTCGAAGACGAGTAGCTGGATGGAATATATCTGATATACCACGAAAAAACCCCAGCCAATATTATTATTATTATTATTATTATTATTATTATTATTATTATTATTATTATACATGCACCTTTGATGGAATAATTATAGATTTTACAAAAAGTTAAGAACCGGGGGGGACCTTACCAATATTGAATGTTGATTCTGATCGAATGTAATTCAGTGTTCTGTCAATCCAGTGTACATGTACAAAGTCAAAGTTCTAACAACAAATATGGTACAAGTCCAAAAAGCCTGAACACCAACCCAATTTATATACAAGCTACATACTGTACAGATTTAGATTTCAAGTTCAAAGTTACTTTTGGTCAGAGTTAACTGTTACATTGCAGTTGTTCAAAACAAAAGGGTTTTGCTGAGTGAAGTCCACGAGTGAAGTCCTCTTGTAAAAGTCTCCATCACTTTTCCATACCCTCAAGTAGAACTTTGACGACAATATTTCCGCTATTGCTCTCTTTTCCAGTTTTTTTATGTCTGTTGGTATGTTCTTCTCTTGTAAATATATGTGAAGAATATCCAGTGAAGTTTTGGTAGCCTTTCCGGTGTTCAGCGCGTCTTTCTCTTTCAAAATATATCTTCCGCTTTTAATCTTCCACTTTAAATCTTCCACTTTTAATGAATTAAACCTCGCAGCCAAGTTTGCATACAAACTGTCACGGTCACTCGCTAGCGTGGAAGTTTTACGTCTTCTATGTGTCTCTTTTCCAGCTTTTCCATATATTTAATGCGGAAGATTAAATGCTTGAAGAATATCCAGGGAAATTTTGGTAGCCTTTCGGGTGTTCAGCACGTCTTTCTCTTTCAAAATTCTCTGTAAATCTTCTGCTTTTAATGAAGCAAACCTGGCGGCCATGTTTGTTTACAAACTGTCACAGTCACTCGCTAGGGCAGAAGTTTTACGTCTCTGACGTGTCTCTTTTCCAGTTTTTTGATGTCCATTGGCATGTTTTTCTCTTGTAAATATGTGTGAAGAATATCTAATGAACTTTTGGTAGCCTTTTGGATGTTCAGCACATCTTTACTTTCAGCTTTCAGTTTATTTATTTAGTGCTTAAACCTAGCATTGGGTCTTCTGTCTTTCCCGGCCGACAAAGAAATAATTGTGCACACGCGCAGCAGAAAAGTTTTGTCATTGGATCTTCACATGAGCTCTGACATGTGACGTCGTGTTGTCTTGACAACGTGCAATATTGTAACATGATTGCATGCTCATTCTCCATTGGAGAGAGTGGTGTAATACACAGATGATAAGTGATATGGTAACAATATTGCATGGTATCAATAAACCCACTAGAAGGGAATAGAATACATGTTTTTATTCCATGGAAAAAGTGGCCTGTATGTATAATAATTAATAATATTTCACTTCGATGGCATCACTCCCAGTGTTTTCCCGCTGACTAGATGCACGTTGTCAAAATGGCAAACCGGTTCACAATAAAAATTCGTTTGATTAACTTGCATTTTTTTTTGTGTGTGTGTGGATGTGTCCGTATAATATAAAGAACATTACACAGTGGCACAAAGTTATGATGTTTATCTTCTTGTGTTGAAAATATTTTCATTCATATATTTTCAACAGGCGGCACGGTGGTGTAGTGGTTAGCACTGTCGCCTCACAGCAAGAAGGTCCTGGGTTCAAGCCCCAGGGCCAGCGAGGGCCTTTCTGTGTGGAGTTTGCATGTTCTCCCCGTGTCCGCGTGGGTTTCCTCCGGGTGCTCCGGTTTCCCCCACAGTCCAAAGACATGCAGGTTAGGTTAACTGGTGACTCTAAATTGACCGTAGGTGTGAGTGTGAATGGTTGTCTGTGTCTATGGGCCCGTTTACACGAGGACGCTGTCGGGTAAAAACGACTAAATATTTTATCGACGTGTCTTTCGTCTACACGGGGACGGCGTTTCCGAGGCTGAAAAACGGAAAAAATTGAAAACGCCTTCCAGAGTGGATAAGTTAAAAACAGCCCCCGTTGCATATCCGTCTAAACTACCCAATACGCGAAACTCTGCTCGGATCTGCTCACGTCGGGTACGCGTTTACGTCATGCATATGTCATATACTGTACATGCCAGCCCGGGAAGTAAGAAAGTAAGTAAAAAAGTAAGAGCATGTCTGATTACATCGATCCAACGGACCTTCAAGCTGCTCTGGCAGCTTTAATAAACGTCCAGGAGTCCTTTGAACATCTATACCGAATCTGCACATATACCGTTAATGAACAGAGGCGGGTATAGCATGCTCTTACTTTTTTACTTACTTTCTTACTTACCATAGCCAGAGTAAGTCAAAGTTTTCGCGGCGCAGATGTGCAGATCAGACAAGACGGAAGACATTGCGCATGCGTGCAGACATAGCGGAGGTCTTTCACAGCACCACCGAGCCGCCTGGCATGCACATCCAATTGAATTCCACACATTTATGCGTCACCGTATAGACGCAGATTTCCTCCTTGAAAACGGTCGTGTAGACGCGGAAAAAAGTGAGAATGAAAACGGACTTTTGCGTTTTTGTTTCAGACCGTCCCCGTGTAAAGTGGGCCTATCTGTCAGCCCTGTGATGACCTGGCGACTTGTCCAGGGTGTACCCCGCCTTTCGCCCGTAGTCAGCTGGGATAGGCTCCAGCTTGCCTGCAACCCTGTAGAACAGGATAAAGTGGCTAGAGATGATGAGATGAGATGAGATGTGATATTTTCAACATATTCATTCACCATTCAAGGATAAACTTCATATTTTCGCGCAACCGTGTAATATCCTCTATATACTGTATGTATTACCCAGTCCTGGTATTTGGTGAAGTTATTCTCATATTCTTGCAGCTTGAAAAAATATCTGATCTCGGTGGCGCCGTAGAATCTGGAGAAAAAAAAAATGAAGTCGACATCAAACATCCAACCAATCAGGATAAAGAGGTGGTTCTGTTTACCTGTCAATCTTATTGCTGATCAGTTTGGAGGCAACTAAGGCTAAATCTGAATACTGAGTATGCACTAATGTTGGTTAAGTTCCTCCTAAGTGACCATTACTGTTGTATGTTCTATGAGTATGCGAGAAAGTAGTTAAGGACACAATTTGGACGTACTTCATCGCCATCTTACTCATCTGTGGGTTTACAGATGACGTATACCCACATATTCCACAGAAACTAAAAAAAAAAATAAAAATCCTCAATGGCATTAATGTTACATCAGCTTAAATTTGTACATTGCCAGAGACACCCCTCGGATGCAGCAGCACCCGGATTCACTTCGGTCCGCCATGTTCTTTCTATTTTGCTTCCTGTTCTTCTTCACTTATTCCGAGGCTCCAGCTGAATTATGGGATAGCGTTGTGTGGCATAGTGTGGTACATTTGCATACTACAGATGTAGTAGAACATCCAGGTATTGTTTCACGACTATTAAATGCCTCCTGTTTATTCAAACACGCTACAGATTATGACGTACTGCTTTTTGCGTACTACATAGTAAGGGAGTATGAGTATATAAAAGCCTGTGAAATCATTCTGGCTTTTAGCGTGAGAGATTTCTGTAGGTACAGGTGGTTTTACTGAGACAAACAAGTTAAAACCAAAAAAACAAATGCTGGATACCAAATACATATTGTATCTTTGACGACTACATTTACGAAATGGTGTAAAATTCAGTCGATTTCTGTTCCTCTATAGAGCTCTGCTTCTCTCACACTTATTGCTGATATCTGCTCATAAACCATGGAGGATGCAAACATCTTTTAATACCTGATTCAGCTGAAAATGTAAGCCTATAAAACTAATTAATACACACACACACACACACACATGGATGCACTTCCTGGATGGAAGGAAATTAGCGTTCTGGGTGTGTTTTCAGTGTAACTTGGTAACGTGGCGTTTAGTGTAGTTGTGTTTTTGCGGGATAGAAAGTAAACTGTTGTGTGCTTGTTAAAAGGCTGTGCTACAGTAGCCTGCAGGGTGTGTGTGTGTGTGTGTGTGTGTATGGTCTCTGTGGGAGAATGGGCCTTAATGAGTTATGTGTAAACACACTGTGTGTGGTGTGGGAAAGGGAAAAAGGGAAGTGGGGGTTTAATGCACCGCATGCTGCAGACAGCAAGATGACAATAAAACACACACGCCGAGAGGAAAGGATGTGTGTGTGTGAGTGTGTGTGTGTGTGAGAGAGAGAGAGAAAGAGAGAGAGAGAGATAACAAGATAGTCACCACAAAGCCACACACAAAGAGGAAAGCACTGTATATAAACTTGTATTTTCCCTCCATTAGGTTTAAAAAGGAACCCTCAGACCTTTAAGACACACACACACACACACACACGCACGCGCCCCATATCTGCCACCCGCCTTGGAGGATACGCAGTGATTTATACGGCAGCGTGTGGATCTGCCTATTTTTGTTGTGGACCCGAGCTGAGTGGAGGACAGAAGGGACACGCGGCATCTCAGTGAGGCCAAAGACACGCTGTACACTGTGGCCTATATACAGCTTCCACACACACCACTGCAGTGTGAGTCAGGGTGAACTTGTCCTCACACTGTCCCACATACACCAAGGACATGCGAAGCCTCTCTCTCTCGCTCTCTCTCTCTCTCTCACACACACGTACACACACACACACGGTGTGAATAAGACAGATGAGAGACAGTGACGAGACTCCTGTGTGTCTCACTGAAACTCTTTACTCCAGGTCACTGGGGCAGGAACTCAGTACATCTGTACATCAATCTGCTGCTCCCTTTTCTCTTCCTCTCTGTTTCTCTCACTTACTAATCTTTCTTTCTTGCTTGCTCATGTCCACTTTCTTTCTTTCTTCATCTATTTATTTATTTATTTATTTATTGTTCTCCTTGATTATGTCCACTCTTTCTTTCTTTCTTTCTTTCTTTCTTTCTTTCTTTCTTTCTTTCTTTCTTTCTTTCTTTCTTTCTTTATCTATCTATTTATTTCTTGTCCTCCTTGATCATCTCCACTTTCTTTCTTTCTTGCTTTCTTCATTGATCTATTTATTTATTTATTGTCCTCCTTGATCATGTCCACTTTCTTTCTTTCTTTCTTTCTTTCTTTCTTTCTTTCTTTCTTTCTTTCTTTCTTTCTTTCTTCATCGATCTATTTATTTATTTATTGTCCTCCTTGATCATGTCCACTTTCTTTCTTTCTTTCTTGCTCATGTCCACTTTCTTTCTTTCTTTCTTTCTTTCTTTCTTTCTTTCTTTCTTTCTTTCTTTTTCTTTCTTTCTTTCTTTCTTTCTTTTTCTTTCTTTCTTTCTTTCTTTCTTTCTCTTCATCGATCTATTTATTTATTTATTGTCCTCCTTGATCATGTCCACTTTCTTTCTTTCTTTCTTTCTTTCTTTCTTTCTTTCTTTCTTTCTTTCTTTCTTTCTTCATCTATCTATTTATTTCTTGTCCTCCTTGATCATCTCCACTTTCTTTCTTTCTTGCTTTCTTCATTGATCTATTTATTTATTTCTTGTCCTCCTTGATCATGTCCACTTTCTTTCTTTCTTTCTTTCTTTCTTTCTTTCTTTCTTTCTTTCTTTCTTCATTGATCTATTTATTTATTTATTGTCCTCCTTGATCATGTCCACTTTCTTTCTTTCTTTCTTTCTTTCTTCATCGATCTATTTATTTATTTATTGTCCTCCTTGATCATCTCCACTTTCTTTCTTTCTTGCTTTCTTCATTGATCTATTTATTTATTTCTTGTCCTCCTTGATCATGTCCACTTTCTTTCTTTCTTTCTTTCTTTCTTTCTTTCTTTCTTTCTTTCTTTCTTTCTTCATCGATCTATTTATTTATTTCTTGTCCTCCTTGATCATGTCCACTTTCTTTCTTTCTTTCTTTCTTTCTTTCTTTCTTTCTTTCTTTCTTTCTTTCTTTCTTTCTTTCTTTCTTCATTGATCTATTTATTTATTTCTTGTCCTCCTTGATCATGTCCACTTTCTTTCTTTCTTTCTTTCTTTCTTTCTTTCTTTCTTTCTTTCTTTCTTCATCGATCTATTTATTTATTTATTGTCCTCCTTGATCATGTCCACTTTCTTTCTTTCTTTCTTTCTTTCTTTCTTTCTTTCTTTCTTTCTTTCTTTCTTTCTTTCTTCATCTATCTATTTATTTCTTGTCCTCCTTGATCATCTCCACTTTCTTTCTTTCTTGCTTTCTTCATTGATCTATTTATTTATTTATTGTCCTCCTTGATCATGTCCACTTTCTTTCTTTCTGTCTTTCTTTCTTTCTTTCTTTCTTTCTTTCTTTCTTCATTGATCTATTTATTTATTTATTGTCCTCCTTGATCATGTCCACTTTCTTTCTTTCTTTCTTTCTTTCTTTCTTTCTTTCTTTCTTCATCGATCTATTTATTTATTTCTTGTCCTCCTTGATCATGTCCACTTTCTTTCTTTCTTTCTTTCTTTCTTTCTTTCTTTCTTTCTTTCTTTCTTTCTTCATTGATCTATTTATTTATTTCTTGTCCTCCTTGATCATGTCCACTTTCTTTCTTTCTTTCTTTCTTTCTTTCTTTCTTTCTTTCTTTCTTTCTTTCTTCATCGATCTATTTATTTATTTATTGTCCTCCTTGATCATGTCCACTTTCTTTCTTTCTTTCTTTCTTTCTTTCTTTCTTTCTTTCTTTCTTTCTTTCTTTCTTTCTTTCTTTCTTTCTTCATCGATCTATTTATTTATTTATTGTCCTCCTTGATCATGTCCACTTTCTTTCTTTCTTTCTTTCTTTCTTTCTTTCTTTCTTTCTTTCTTTCTTTCTTCATCTATCTATTTATTTCTTGTCCTCCTTGATCATCTCCACTTTCTTTCTTTCTTGCTTTCTTCATTGATCTATTTATTTATTTATTGTCCTCCTTGATCATGTCCACTTTCTTTCTTTCTTTCTTTCTTTCTTTCTTTCTTTCTTTCTTTCTTTCTTCATCGATCTATTTATTTATTTATTGTCCTCCTTGATCATGTCCACTTTCTTTCTTTCTTTCTTGCTCATGTCCACTTTCTTTCTTTCTTTCTTTCTTTCTTTCTTTCTTTCTTTCTTTCTTTCTTTCTTTCTTCATTGATCTATTTATTTATTTCTTGTCCTCCTTGATCATGTCCACTTTCTTTCTTTCTTTCTTTCTTTCTTTCTTTCTTTCTTTCGTTCTTCATCGATCTATTTATTTATTTCTTGTCCTCCTTGATCATGTCCACTTTCTTTCTTTTTGCTCATGTCCACTTTCTTTCTTTCTTTCTTTCTTTCTTTCTTTCTTTCTTTCTTTCTTTCTTTCTTCATTGATCTATTTATTTATTTCTTGTCCTCCTTGATCATGTCCACTTTCTTTCTTTCTTTCTTTCTTTCTTTCTTTCTTTCTTTCTTTCTTTCTTTCTTTCTTTCTTCATCGATCTATTTATTTATTTATTGTCCTCCTTGATCATGTCCACTTTCTTTCTTTCTTTCTTGCTCATGTCCACTTTCTTTCTTTCTTTCTTTCTTTCTTTCTTTCTTTCTTTCTTTCTTTCTTTCTTTCTCTTCATCGATCTATTTATTTATTTATTGTCCTCCTTGATCATGTCCACTTTCTTTCTTTCTTTCTTTCTTTCTTTCTTTCTTTCTTTCTTTCTTTCTTTCTTTCTTCATCTAT
>NC_083586.1:48075862-48255862 GCF_027579695.1 Neoarius graeffei | reverse complement strand
TTAACCCTTTGACATTTGCCCAACGCTGAACTGAACAGTATATTTATAGCTGCAGTGCTGATCACCGTGACCTGACAGTGATGAGCTGTTTGAGATGATTGGACTCTAATTAAAGAGCAGGACTCAGTTTGATGGGGAGGATCGAGTCCTACAGCTGAAAAAAAAACAAACACCACAAAACTCCCAGAGCTTCCATTGTCTGGGTTTACTATTCAAACACCATGTTAAGGGAACATATTAAGCAGGCATCATACCAAACCAAGACAGTCTGACTGGTGTAACGCGGTACGTGTCGAAATGAACACTTTTATATTTATTTTTTATACGTTTGGCCAAAATAAACCAAAGATAAGATTTGAAATCTCGAGCTGAGGAAATGAGAGTTAGCTGTTTACCTCAAAGATGGCTCTCGAACAGTGCTGGGATTTCCAGTAACCTTTTTTCCAGTAGTTTCACCTCTGAGCTACCACTTCCCAACACGCTTCATTCCCTCCAACTTTATTTATATACCACTTTCAACAATAGACATTGTCACAAAGCAGCTTCACAGAAATCTGGATCCCTTAGATCACTAATGAGCAAACCAGAGGCGATAATAGAAAAGAAAAATATCCTGAGATGAAGATGAGGAAGAAGAAACCTTGAGGGGAACCAGACTCACAAAGGAATTGGTTGTCTTCTGAGTGACTTCGGATAATAAAACTCATAAAAACTTGTGTATTTGCAAAGACGACTGTCCAGATGAGCTTCCCAAATTTGGATTGGAATTAAAAACAGGATAGCGCAGCAAATGCCAAAACAAACGCTTTTCATTTTCATTTTCCAGGCTTAGTAATGCAGTGGAGTGTTGTGTAGTTTAAGCAGTCAGAAATATCTATCTTTGTGAACTTTACTTTGAGAAAAAAAAAACAACAGCTAAAAACCGGCATTTGAACCCACGACTTTCCACCAGCTTGAATTAACTCCCCTTTTCTTTTCTTTTTTCTGTGTTTTGATTATCTGTAGCTCATGTTGTCTTTGAGAGTCTGTTCAAGAGCTATTTGATCCTGCTGATTCGTGTGTTTATGTTAGTCTCTTGATCTCTCTCTTTCTCTCAGTTCTTCTGTCAGTTATAACTAATCGGACTTGCTGCATCATGATGTTAAATAAATACATTTTACAAAGAAACAAAGGCAAGGCAGTGAAAAATAAGAAATCGCCATATATGGTATCCGTTTCCTCACTTCCCTTTTAAAACAGCATTGAAGCCCGGGTGTGGGTGCGGGTGCAAACGCTGCCATTGTTGCTGGAGTTTTCTTTTTTTGTTTTTCCTGTAAATATTTTAGTCACCTTGCACTAGTTTTAGAAACCACAACTTATTTTTGTGTGTAGGAATTTAAACATGGACAGGATGGCAAAGTTATTATATTGTGCTGTTTGAGGAAATTGTCATGATATTTCATTTTTCTAACAAAGTGGCAACAAGAGCAAGATTGGATGGAAAAATGAAAAATTCAGAGGTTCGTAATTTGCCATTTGTAAAGAAATGGATTTAACAAGACCGTCAATGACAACGCAGCTCACTCTGGCCCCGTCTAGTCCAGGAGGAATGACCTAAAGTGGGCCACCTTACACAATAAATGTTGTAGGCTATATAGACTATATACAAGCTATATATAGAAGCGATATCCACCCTAGGAATACCGACCTATTTGCCAGAAAGAATCCAAAACGGCGAGGAATTGACCGAGAAGAAGCGATTTTTGTTGAACTGCTCATTAAGGATTAATTAGTCCATAACTTCATTAATAATTGTAATTAAGCAAATCTGGGTAGAAGTTATATGCACCCTAGGTAGCCCTACCTTCATGCCAGAAAGAATCAAAATCGGTGAAGAATTGAGGGAGAAGAAGCAATTTGTGTGGAAACTGCTTGTTAGGGATTGATTAATTACTCCATATCTTCATTACTAATTGTAAATATGCAAATTTGTGTAGAAGCTATATACACCCCAGGCAGACCTACCTTCCTGCCAAAAAGAATAAAAATCGGTGAAGAATTGAGAGAGAAGAAGCAATTTTCGTGAAATGTGGACGCCGCCGGACGGACAACGGACAACACATGATGACATAAGCTCATTGCCTGTTGGCCGGATGAGCTAATAATCAACAGATAAACAAATTAACAGATTTTTAATTCCCCTAACACAAGTTTTCAAAAAGATTTTGCAATATCTAAAGTGTACAGTGATGTTAATGTATTGTGACGTCAATACACTGCAAATATAAACAACCAACTCCTTGGGGGATGTCCAAATAGTCCGTTATACTGAAAAGTTCGTGATACTGAAATGGACCCACTCATCACACCAAACACTCATGTTATATGTGAAATTTTAGGCACAGTCTCCTCATCACAAATTTCATGAATTCCTTCTGAGTCACTATCGCAGATCACGAATAGCGGCGATGGTTTCTTCGTCTGTTATGGAAATGACGGAGGTTCCCGGTGTATCGTTGTCATTGTCCACATACTGACTCGCTATGTTTTCTAAATCTTCACCATTCAGTTCATTCACATATTCACATGTTGCAAATCACCAATGACGTCATTTATGTCACACTGGGCGTGGGTATAAAAATGCCATTGGTACGCTTTAACTAGGTGTTAAGTTTAGCGGTATCAGCAGTCATGTCGTCCTTTTATCGATCCTTTAATCACCGTTCTCGATAATTGTTAGTGATCAACACCCAACCGAGGCTCATTAAGCCTTTGTTTTATGGCGTTAACATGTATTTTTTACTTGACTGCAGACTTAATTACTTATTGTTTGTCTCTGGGGAGAAGAGGCTCATGGCTCAGGGATGATTTTTGAAGACTCCGACTCATCGTCACTAAAGGCAGGGGACACTAATTTAGTTTGTTACCTGCGAAAGCTCCAGGCTTGTAGTACTTGAGTCCAGGACTCAGACTTGAGTCTGACTCGTGCCCTAAGTTTAAGGACTTGTGACTCGACTTGGACTTGAGCACTGATGACTCAGACTTAGACTCAGACTCGTGCATTAACTGCATTCGGACTCATAAACTGGAGATGAGGACTATGATTTTTTTCTTTATATTTTGTAACATGCCATAATAATTTGGCATAAGATACAACCCCGATTCCAAAAAAGTTGGGACAAAGTACAAATTGTAAATAAAAACGGAATGCAATGATGTGGAAGTTTCAAAATTCCATATTTTATTCAGAATAGAACATAGATGACATTTCAAATGTTTAAACTGAGAAAATGTATCATTTAAAGAGAAAAATTAGGTGATTTTAAATTTCATGACAACAACACATCTCAAAGTTGGGACAAGGCCATGTTTCCCACTGTGAGACATCCCCTTTTCTCTTTACAACAGTCTGTAAACGTCTGGGGACTGAGGAGACAAGTTGCTCAAGTTTAGGGATAGGAATGTTAACCCATTCTTGTCTAATGTAGGATTCTAGTTGCTCAACTGTCTTAGGTCTTTTTTGTCGTATCTTCCGTTTTATGATGCACCAAATGTTTTCTATGGGTGAAAGATCTGGACTGGAGGCTGGCCAGTTCAGTACCCGGACCCTTCTTCTATGCAGCCATGATGCTGTAATTGATGCAGTATGTGGTTTGGCATTGTCATGTTGGAAAATGCAAGGTCTTCCCTGAAAGAGACGTCATCTGGATGGGAGCATATGTTGCTCTAGAACCTGGATATACCTTTCAGCATTGATGGTGTCTTTCCAGATGTGTAAGCTGCCCATGCCACACGCACTAATGCAACCCCATACCATCAGAGATGCAGGCTTCTGAACTGAGCGCTGATAACAACTTGGGTCGTCCTTCTCCTCTTTAGTCCGAATGACACGGCGTCCCTGATTTCCATAAAGAACTTCAAATTTTGATTCGTCTGACCACAGAACCGTTTTCCACTTTGCCACAGTCCATTTTAAATGAGCCTTGGCCCAGAGAAGACGTCTGCGCTTCTGGATCATGTTTAGATACGGCTTCTTCTTTGAACTATAGAGTTTTAGCTGGCAACGGTGGATGGCACGGTGAATTGTGTTCACAGATAATGTTCTCTGGAAATATTCCTGAGCCCATTTTGTGATTTCCAATCCAGAAGCATGCCTGTATGTGATGCAGTGCCATGTAAGGGCCCGAAGATCACGGGCACCCAGTATGGTTTTCCGGCCTTGACCCTTACGCACAGAGATTCTTCCAGATTCTCTGAATCTTTTGATGATATTATGCACTGTAGATGATGATATGTTCAAACTCTTTGCAATTTTACACTGTTGAACTCCTTTATGATATTGCTTCACTATTTGTCAGCGCAGAATTAGGGGGATTGGTGATCCTCTTCCCATCTTTACTTCTGAGAGCCGCTGCCACTCCAAGATGCTCTTTTTATACCCAGTCATGCTAATGACCTATTGCCAATTGACCTAATGAGTTGCAATTTGGTCCTCCAGCTGTTCCTTTTTTGTACCTTTAACTTTTCCAGCCTCTTATTGCCCCGTCCCAACTTTTTTGAGATGTGTTGCTGTCATGAAATTTCAAATGAGCCAATATTTGGCATGGAATTTCAAAATGTCTCACTTTCGACATTTGATATGTTGTCTATGTTCTATTGTGAATACAATATCAGTTTTTGAGATTTGTAAATTATTGCATTCCGTTTTTATTTACAATTTGTACTTTGTCCCAACTTTTTTGGAATTGGGGTTGTATTTATATCTCCATTAATTTTTATATTAATTTCATGCAAGAGTGTCACACCTGCGCACCTTGGCACATGCATCAGATAGACTCTCGGGCGCGCTCTGGACAGCGCACGCGCCAAGTAGACTCTCGCACGCGTACCATAAACGACTCGCACCTGCACAGGATTAAGGCGCAATCAGTGTGCTGATATAAAAACTGTGAAAACACACTTACTTTACAAAGTATTGAGTTGCGTTGCTGACACATTACTGAGCCTTATTTCTTTGTTTGGTTTCCTGATTTCCTGTTTCTCGTCTTTGATTCTGCCGAGTCTACGATAGCCTGTTTGTGTCTTGCTCGACCTATTGCCTGTTTCACTATTTTACGATTTTGCCTGCCATTCTGGATTGTTTACCGTCTTCACTTGTATTAATAAACACACCTTCTGCACTTACATCCGTCTTCCAACCATCTCTGACAAAATACTTCACACTCTCTGATAAAGAGAATGCACATTCACCTGTTCATACGTCATGTTCAGGAACAAACTAATGTTAATGGGGTTAAAACAGCCACCGTCAAATGGTGCGGTTGAAGTCTTGTTCTCGGACTTGACTCAATAGTGGACTTGACTCGGACCAACAGTGGACTCAACTCGGACTCAACTCGAAATTTTTTTTAATGACCTGGACTTGACTCAGACTTGAACACTGGGGACTCGAGACTGGACTTGGACTCGAGGTTTAGTGACTCGACTACAACACTGGAAAGCTCGTAGTAAAAGAGTTTGCTATCACGCGTTTGCAGTGTATTAGTATTGTCATATCACCCTGTCATTGCTTGACATGGTAATGATTGGTCAGTCAAGCAAACAATCAAACAAATGGCCTATAGGCACACACAATTTTTTTGATTCTATAAATATCCAAATTGGAACCTGTCCCACCCAAACACATTTGCATATTGGAACCTGACAGACTCCTTTGCTTCATGAAACAGTAATACCAGAGAGAACTGAGGCGGAGCAAGAGCTGCAAACATATGACTACTTCCACCGTTCAACTTTTGGAAGGGGTGAATGATCCCCCTTTACGTAGACCAGAACAACCCAGTGCTCCGTTCAAGTCAGTGAAGCGGTCCATGGATTTCACCAATACATTGGTCATTATTTCTCTCTGGGAGGGTTCATGGGTATTTGGAGGAATTTACAGTATATTCCCAGGTATGTGTAATCACTCTGAAACCACAAAATTATTTCTGCAGCGTACTCTTTCAGGAAAAACTGACTTTGTTTCTGAACCAGATTTAGCTGCCTGGTTGCGACCATAGACCGTGACACAAATAACTAATGCTACGTACGCTTATGGCTAATGCTGGACAATGGTCTGGACAGTACGAACCGTCTCAGATTCTTCAAACAGATGATTGAAGATGTTGGTGGTAATACACAAGATAAGAACTCAATTTTGTTTGTAATGTAAGGCAACACACCATTTTTGCTCCCATAAAGATGAATTATCTTGCTCTATCGTGGTATATCCAGAGGACTAGCCCCCCACTGTAACCCTAGCTGTATAGGCAAGAGGCCGAGGACTATGGAAACGGAGATCGGCGCTGCCCGTACTGGGACGGGAGACTGCCTGGGAAGCCCAGGTCTTGGCATGGAAAGGACTTTGACTTGATCTTGGTATATATTCTAAGATATTTGGTATTACTTGTCCTTTTTTAACAATAAATCAGATTTTCTAATAAAATTAGAAAGACAGAGCAAGGGTGCAGAATTGACCGTGGGAGGGATGCCACACTCTGTGAACCAACACAGCGAGACTAGCAAATCATCAGCATCTGTAAGATCATGTATGCAGAAGAGGGTAGATAGCACTTTCCTCTGCACACGTTTCGCTGCCCTGCAATACAACATAAAGAGCACAGGTGAAAAAATGAAGTTGAGGTCGAGGAGCTTCACGTGTCTCAAGGGAAGCACATGCTAGCCTTCACCCTGGCACGTCAGTATCTGTCGTATGATACAGAGCCGGCTTATGGGTGACCAAATCTGGGAGAAAATGAGCCGAAAAAAGAAAGTAGTTACAGTTTCAATGATCAAAAGCTGATCATAATATACTTTATTCAAAAAACCAAAACACATTTTATGAAGTTTAGGGTGACCTTAATCCTTTATGGCCCAGTTTCCCAAAAGCATCACAAAGTTCATTTAAACTGGTAGAGCGTGATGTTTCCTCTCCCCTTTCCCAGTGATCTTTGTGCTGCAGTGCTTTGGGGGAAACTCAGCCTAGTTCCAGCATTAATCATCCAGAAGTAACAGAGACGTCCCTGCATTAGCTGAACACATAAAGAATGATCTCTGTGCTAACACCCTACATAGACTGCAAGGTCTCTGTAATAGGTTTTACTCCCTATCAGGCATTACAACACATTATCATCCTAATAAACACGCATATTACACACTTCGACAGGTAGCGATGCGGTGATTTATATACAATGTTTGCTTTCTGTTGAACATAATCACATTATAAATGATGTGCTTCATGTACAAATTTGTACTTTAATAATCAGGTTATTTCAGGAGCAGCTGTTATTCTGGAGAAGGTCAGAAGGAATTGTGGGAATTACTGAAATCTCTATAGACTCACAGCACCCAGAGGAGGTTTTGGTTAGTTTATATTTGTCCTGAAATAGTGTGTGTGTGTGTGTGTGTGTGTGT
This sequence comes from Neoarius graeffei, assembly GCF_027579695.1. NCBI lineage: Eukaryota > Metazoa > Chordata > Actinopteri > Siluriformes > Ariidae > Neoarius > Neoarius graeffei. The sequence goes on along the minus strand of NC_083586.1, from coordinate 48,248,431 downwards.
GTGTGTGTGTGTGTGTGTGTGTGTGTGTTTTGGAAAAAGCTCTGCTTGTAAGATGTTTGCTGTTCTATTATTTCCGTTGCTGATATTTCCTGTTTTTTGTGTGTGTGTGATGAGAATGGGAATGTACAAGTAATGTTTGTATGTAAGACACGGATGTTTAACCTCTCTCTCTCTCTCTCTCTCTCTCTCTCTCTCTCTTCTCTCTCTCTCTCTCTCTGAAGTTCACAGCACTATTTACATAGCTTTCATTACACACTGCAGCACAGACTGCAGCATAAATAGTGGCTTATTTGGGCAGCGACTTTCACACAGAGACCCGATAAGGGCTCCAATTACAGCCCATCGTGAAGCAACTTCCTGTTTGAGGTCTGAATAAGGGATGTTTGTTTCTCGCCTTCCCGCTTTGACCCTGGCGTAAACCCCCTCTGTTTCCTCAAAGGGTCGTTCCACTCAAATTTGTCTGTGTGTGTGTGTGTTTGTGTATTATTAATATGAAAATTCAAATAATACACTATTCAGGAAAGGGCAGTAAGAGGTTTCAACGTCTTTTGTTTGGAGCTTCCTTAAAGAAAAAAAAACAAATTGTGCTAAAACATTTACATTATTCATTTGGCTGAAGGTTTTATCCAAAGTGACTTTTAAATGAAGACGAGGGACTGTGACCGGACCAGATGTCAGGACTCATGAAGAGAAGAACTGAAAATCAATTGAAATAAAAATAGGTGTTTTCTGACAAGCTATTTACAAAAACAAACAAACAAACAAACAAACAAAAAACAGTTTTGGAGGTATTCTTATTTTAATTTTAGAGTTCATTATATAAGAAAATGCTTAAAAAGCGTTTGATGACTCACTCTGTACTAGTCTTATGGTTGTCCAATTAAATGCTCTGTAAAGCTTCTGAGTCCCAGCTCTGGGGGTGGGTCTTGCTCAACAGTAAGGCTGATGATACACGGGGCAACTTTTTGGGCAGTGTTGCCGGGCAATTGCACTTTGACACTTTCTCATTGAGATTGGGCAACATAATTTCTATCTAAACGATTTTGATCATTTTGGGCAACTTTTTAAGATCATCCAATCAGAGTGCTAGCAGTGAATCACATGACCACCTGAGATCTTCTGAAATTTTCAATAAAGATGGCGGCGTCTCCAACAATGGAGCGAAGAAAAAAGAGAGACAATTTCTATTTTTTTATGCTGGTAAGTTGTTGTATAAACCCAAAGTGGTGAATTTACTTCATCAAATGCTTAGAAAACCAACAGACATCTATTTTTACGTGCTCAGGTTGTAATTAAGACATAATTTTTTTTTCAGCTAAGTGTCAACTGCTGTTAGCTAACCACCGCTCCATAGAGATTGAATGGGATTTAGCTAACTAGTGGTGGTTTTTGCTAACATAGCTGAAAGTTATCACTAGCTATGTAGGAATAATGTTAGCTCTCTTGCGTCAAGTTAAAAGTGATGCACTTGAAGTAGCCCACGAGTTCACTTAACTGGGGTCAACGATAGCTGAAAACCTATCCCTGGAGAGCGAACTGAACCGTCGTATCGGCAAGGCAGCTACCACCATGTCTCGCCTGAACAAGAGAGCCTGGACAAACAGAAAGCTGACGGAGAAGACCAAGGTGCAGATCTACAGGGCATGTGTGGTGAGTACTCTCCTATACGGAAGGGAGGCGTGGACCCTAAAAGCAGCCCAAGAAAAGCGACTAAACACCTTCCACATGCGCTGCCTTTGAAGGATCCTCAAGATCACCTGGAGGGACAAAGTCAGCAATCAAGCAGTTCTTGAGAGGGGAGGAATCTCCAGCATGTACTACCTCTTGAAGCAGCGAAGGATGAGATGCTTGGTCATCTGGTTCATATGGACGATGGACACATCCCAAAGGACCTCCTCTATGGAGAACTGATAAGCCGCAAACGCCCAACAGGCAGACCAAAGCTGCATTACAAAGACATCTGCAGGCGTGATCTCAAAGCCCTCAGGTTTAACCTCCAGTCATGGGAGACCCTCACCCTCGACAGAACTGCTTGGAAGCACCACGTCAGACAAGGCCTTCAAGAGCATGCAGAAACCCTGGCATGTCAATCTGCTGAAAGAAGACAGAGGAGAAGGATACAGCAGTGGCAGCAGCCCAGAAGGCGCAGTCCAATAACAACCAACAACCATGTCTGCCCAACCTGTGGGCAAGACTGTACCTTGAGAATCGGCCTCGACAGCCACAGCCAATGTTGTACCACCCCAAGCGCAATACCATAGTCGACACGACTGATGGATGCCACAATGTTGTTTTTTGCTAACATAGTTAGCTGAAAATTATCACTAGTTATGTAGGGATAATGTTAGTTCTCTTGTGTCAAGTTAAAAGTGATGGACAGCTCATGGTTTTTTTTTTTAGTTGTAATAGATGATTACCAATAGCTGCAAATGTTTCACTGTCCATCTTTGCAGTGTCTTTCTCCCTGGCAATAGATTTGCTCTTATCTGATTGGTTCTTGCCAATTGTCTGTTGCCCTGTGTCTCACCTGGTTGCCCGTTGCCAGCAATATTGCCTGGCAACACTGCCCAAAACATTGCCCTGTGTATCACGACCTTAACAGCTTGTTAGCAGTAAACATGGTTTGTCTGTGTGATTTTGTGTTTCTGGCTGTGTGTCTTCCTGCACACTGTTCCCTTTTCCAACCATCCCATGGTTGAGGAAACAAATGACTTTCTGTCTGATAGTATATCAGCATACAGAATCGAATCACGGTTCTCAAGTCATTTCATGGGAACTTGAAACCAGTTTGAAGAAATAAAAAGATCCATTGCTGGTCATTAACATGTTCATACCTTCAGTACTTGTATGAAAGGAAATACCTCTCCATACCAGCAGGGGGCAGTGTTCTTTAGGTAGTCTACGTAAAAAGAAAAATGTAAATAGAAAGTCGTAGCATCATGGCAAAAGTTGCTGCATCTCAAATAGCGCACTATGAGCTCTATTATTACCTCATACAAGTGCAATGAGACCCCCATATCCGCAGGGGATACATTCCAAAGTCTACCATAGATAGCTAAAACCACTGATAGTAGCAGATACAGTATAAAGTTTGTTTTTCCTGTACATACGTACCTATGATCTTCTTCCTTTGTTGGCTGCTCCCGGATGTTCAGGGTTGCCACAGTGGATCTGTTCTGCATATTTGTTTTGGCATAGGTTTTACACCTGATGCCCTTCCTGACGCAACCCTCCCCAGTCTAATCGGGCTTGGGACTCGCACTAAGTATGCATTGGCCTGTGCAACCCCAGTGGCTGGATAGTTTACCTAACCTGCATGTCTTTGGACTGTGGGGGAAACCGGAGCACCCAGAGAAAACCCATGCAGACACAGGGAGAACATGCAAGCTCTACACAGAAAGGCCCCCATCGGCCGCAAGGTCTGAACCCAGAACCTTCTTGCTGTGAGGCAACAGTGCTAACCACTAAACCACCGTGCTGCCACATACATACCTATGATAAAGTTTAATTTATTCGTTACAATAAGACATCATTGATTATCTTCTTTTATATAATAAGTGGCAAAGTTTGTTTGTTTGTTTGTCTTGAGCTAACGTTGCCATTTCTCGATGGATTTTCACCAAATTTGGCAAGTAGGTCCAAGGATGACCTGGAATTTTGCAGATATAAACAAAATTCATGTATGGGCCCCAGAGAGGTCTCTGGGGGGCACAACATCCACCCACCCCCTCCCTCAATATGCCTTTGACGTTACATTTATCAACACAAATTCTCGACAGATCTTCACTAAACTTGGCACGTAGGCACAGGAGATAGCCACAATTTGGCAGAACTCAGAAATTCCATATTTGGGCCCCAGGGGGTCCCTGGTGGGCCCCTGGGTGGTGGATGTTTGGATTTTTCTTTGTCTTGGGTTAACATCAGCATTTCTCGATGGATCTTCACCAAATTTGACATGGAATTCTGGGGGCAACCCAGAATTTTGCAAAACCCGGGCAACGCCAGGTAACCTGCTAGTAATTAATAAAAGAATAAAACAATTATAATAATATACAGTACATACTGTCGTAAAAGTTATGTGAATGTGCTTGCGCTCTCTCTCTCTCTCTCTTTCTCTCTCTCTGTCTCATGAACAGGATTCTGACGTTTTTGCTTAACCCTCAACAGCGTGACGGATATCTTGTGCACAACATTTTGACATTATTAATGAAAGTTTAGGGTTTTTTAATAAAGAGCACTGCGATACTGCAGCGACTAACAGCAGCTAACTGACGAGCCGAAAAGCCGGACAGTGTGTGTGGGGTGAGTCATGTATTAACAATGATGTGTCTGAAAGTCTGCTCAGAGTGGCATGGAAATTAAAACTTATGACCCCCCTTTTTTTTTTTTTGGAATTTTCCATTTATTATTTTGGTGGCCTGGGGTAAACCATAGATAACTGAAACCGTGGTTACCGAGTCACCATGGGGTCCTACAGTACTTGAGTATGCAGTTCAAATGGAATGCTAACATTTTGCACTCATCAGAAAGGAAAAATTACCACACGACATGCCACAACATTGAGATAAACAATATAGACCAGCACCTACAGACGGAAACAAACATCCAAAATGTCTGATTTAAAACTTTTTCTCACCTAATTTCTTGCTCGTTGCATTGACATTGGGTAAAGTTTAACCACAGTGCTTTCTTATGGCTCCAAACTATTCTCAAGGCAAAACATGTTTAAATAGCTGAGCTCAAAGTGTCTAACAGTCCACACTTCACTTTTGAGTGGTTTAGTACATCATCTGAGTAATACTTCATCTAATCGACTTTCCCAGTGTGAACACATTACAAGTACACTTGTATCTCCAGCTGTATGGTATTGTACTTCATTTTCTCCCAATTTAGTCATCTGCTAATTCACACCCACTATCAGGTTCTCCCCATCACATGACAACCAAGGAAGGCAAAGCCTAGTATGTGCTTCCTCCAAGACATCATATCATTTTGAATTTTTTCATGCTATGTCAAAAGGGAGCTAAACACACATACAGGAAAGTGCTATCTACCCTCTTCTGCATACATGAGCTCGCAGAGAGCCACGATTGGCCATGTGTTGTTGTGGCATTGTTGGATTCAAACTTGCCATCTCCTGATGATAAGGGGAATGCTTTCCTCTTGTTCTCCCACCTGGGAGCTCCTAAATAGTATTTTAAATAACACACTACCTACCATTACATACAGCATAGTGGCATACGATTATTTATTACAGTTATTTATTACAGTACAGTTTAGAATGTAAATATGATTACGTTTAAGCAGTCTGTTTGGAAATTAAATGCTATTCTTTGCCATTTTGTTGCAAATACATCCAATGCCCTCCATGATCATTAGCACCTCTTGTAAAGATGAGTAAAAAGCGTTTGAAAAAATACACCTTTTGGTGAAGTCGCTTCATCTCACTCTGAAAAAATGAGAAAAAGCCAACCTTTAATTGAAATAAATTTATTCAGAGGAAAACAAATCCCTCATCAAGAAATAATTATTTTCAACAAAAACATGGGCCAATATTATTGGAACAGCTGTGTTTCATATTTTGTGCAACCTCCATTTGCTAGTAAAACAGCACTGAGTCTCTCCTATAACATTTTATAAGGTTGGAGATACAGAGCCGGGCATCTGAGACCATTCCTTCTTTACACGATCTTTCCAAATCATCCAGGGCCCTTTCTTGTGCTCTCTCCTCTTCAGCTAGGTTTCAGTGGGGTTCAGGTCAGAGGACTGAGATGGCCATGGCAGAAGCTTGATTCTGTGATCAGAGAACCATTTTTGTGTTGATGTGGACATACGCTTCGGATCATTGTCCTGCTGGAAGATCCAATGACGACCCAGTTTTAGTTTCCTGGCAGAGGCAGCCCATCCATCCATCCATCCATCCATCCATCCATCCATTGTTTATATCCGCTTATCCTGTCCTACAGGAGCCTATCCCAGCTGACTATGGGCGAGAGGCGGGGTACACCCTGGACAAGTCGCCAGGTTATCACAGGGCTGACACAGAGACAAACAACCATTCACACCTACAGTCAATTTAGAGTCACCATTTAACCTAACCTGTATGTCTTTGGACTGTGGGGGAAACCGGAGCACCCGGAGGAAACCCACACAGACACGGAGAGAACATGCAAACTCCACACAGAAAGGCCCTCGCCAGCCTCTGGGCTCGAACCCAGGACCTTCTTGCTGTGAGGCGACAGTGCTAACCACTACACCACCACAGAGGCAGCCAGATTTTGATTTAAAATGTCCTGGTATTTCATGGAGTCCATGATGCCATGAACCCTAACGAGGTTTCCAGGGCCTTTGAAAGAAAAACAGCCCCACAAACCTCACAGAACCTTCACCGTATTTTACAGTTGGGATCAGGTTCTTTTCATTATAGCCATCCTTCTTTTTACACCAAACCCAACTTGAGTGTTTATCGCCAAAAAGCTCTATTTTTGTTCCATCAGACCAGAGAACACAGTTCCAGTCAAAGTTGTAATCGCGTTTCACAAACTTCAGGCACTTACAGTTGTGGTTAACTGACAGAAAAGGTTTTTTTTTTCCTGGAAAACCTTCCAAATAATCTGTTGGCATGGAGGTGGAGTCTGATGGTGGTTTTGGAGACTTGGAAACCCCAAGATTTTACTATTTCTTGTAATTCATCAACAGTAATCTTGTGGATTTTTTTGTTTTGCCTCTCTTACCATCCTTCTCACTGTGTAAGTGGGGGCAAAATAAACTTGGATCCTCTTCCAGGCAAGTTTATAACAGTTCCAGTTGGTGTCCCCTTTTTTATTATTGCCCTAACAGTAGAAATGGACATTTTCAGGCGAGTAGCTATTTTTAATAACATTCCCTGACTTATGAAGGTCAACACACTTCTCCTTCATTTGGTGTGTGTGTTCTCTTATTTGTCCCATGTTGATGGATGACTAAGGGAATTTGGCATCTGTGTCACTTTGTTTTTTGTTAAAAATAATTATTTCTTGATGACTGATTTGTTTTTCCTCTGAATAAATTTATTTCAATTAAAGGTTGGATTTTTCTCATTTTTTTTCAGTGTGTGATGAAGCAACTTCACCAAAAGGTGGATTTTTTCTAACCCCCCCCCCTTTTTTTTTTTTACTAATCTTTCCAAGGGGTACCAAAAATGCAGAGGGCACTGTGTATATTTATATAAAGCGGGCGGGCAACAAGTGATTAAAAATGGTCAGTTGTCCAAAATTTGTTTTAAAAAACATTTCCTATAATATAGTAAGCTGGTTTATATGGTGGTTCCATGAAAAACACAATATATAGAGAAAAAGGCACTGACTCGCCTAACCTTCTTCAGGAAATCTCGATTCTATAAGCAAATTGGCAACGCGCCCAACCATACACACCCCGCCCCCTTCTCCTGGCAGTCTGGCTTGGCATTTCACGGTGTTCAAACCTGAACAACCTTGATTTGTGCAATTTGAGAACACGGGCCAAATTGTTAGAAAGGAGGTCAATGGAGAAATGCGTTTTATTAATATCAGGAATTTGGCATGATTTTTCAGGTATATTCTGTGAAGAATGAGATATGTTGCTCATCAGAGAAAATATAGAATATATACCAAACAGCTAGGGTTCTACGAAGAGTTATGGAAATCTGTGTAAATTTCATTACTCGCCCATCGAGCTTTCCATTTATTGATTTGCATTTATGTGAGGCAAGCCGAATACAGCGAAAGAGTCAAAGAGGTGAAGAGGGTCAAGGTTGAAGGTCTTGTCCTCTCTGTCAGTTTTGAATTCATGACCTTCTGGTCATCACAATGTAACCTTGGTGTCTGAGCTAACACTGAGCGAAGGGTAAAGACACTGTGGGAGGGAAAAGTTGCACTTCATGTAAGAATGGAAGTCGAGATGTTCAGAGGAATAGGAGACCAAAGAGAGCATAAGGAAAGAGGTGATTAATATGCAGAGTTAATGAAGCAGTGAATAGGAGACAGGTGTGTGTGTGTGTGTGTAGGTGGTTGGATGTGTGTTCGCACCAGCAGCAAACACTCAACTAGGACATGTCTCTTCCTACCACACACAGAAACAACAAATATTATCCAATCAGGTTAACTGCTTTTACAGTTAATCGTGTACAACGCTCGACACAACACTTTCTGTGCTCATTTAGGTCACTTCCTGTTTGATTGAAATAAACAGGAAAGCACATCATTCCTTCTATAATAAAACGAACCAACTGGGTTGTATTGTTTTTCCTGAACATATGGAAACTGGATCAAATGCAGGTCAGGTTTCATGAATAGGACAGAATGTCCCATGAAGTTAATAACAATAAACAATTTCACATTTTGTTCTCTCCGAAACAGAAGGCTTAAAGGGGAACTGAAGTCATTTTTAAACTTGCTTTACTTCTTAATTAACGTGTTATTCAATTACGTTTTCGGTTTTCGTAACCTTATATCGTGACTCGTATTGGCAACTAATTGCAATTAAATATTATACTTATCGGCCTATTCGGTTTTTAGCCGTGTTGAATTTAGTTCGTTTGGTCCACGGCAAGCGTCGCTTATCCGCGCGATCTTCACGAGACTTGTGCGAGACTTTGAAACGTGAAGTGTCAGCCAGGTGTCAGTGCCGCCATTTTGAAAACTGTTTTCCAAACAAAGTATTGCACAAAAATGAGTTTAAAGAAACAGTCCACCGTATTTCCATAATGAAATATGCTCTTATCTGAATTGAGACGAGCTGCTCCGTACCTCTCCGAGCCTTGCGCGACCTCCCAGTCAGTCAGACGCAGTCAGACGCGCTGTCACTCCTGTTAGCAATGTAGCTAGGCTCAGCATGGCCAACGGTATTTTTTGGGGCTGTAGTTAGATGCGACCAAACTCTTCCGCGTTTTTCCTGTTTACATAGGTTTATATGACCAGTGATATGAAACAAGTTCAGTTACACAAATTGAAACGTGGCGATTTTCTATGCTATGGAAAGTCCGCACTATAATGACAGGCGTACTAACACCTTCTGTGCGCTTCGGCAGCGCATTGATACGGAGCTCAGATATCAATGCGCTGCCGAAGCGCGCAGAAGGTGTTAGTACGCCTGTCATTATAGTGCGGACTTTCCATGGCATAGAAAATCGCTACGTTTCAATTTGTGTAACTGAACTTGTTTCATATCACTGGTCATATAAACCTATGTAAACAGGAAAAACGCGGAAGAGTTTTGGTCGCATCTAACTACAGCCCCAAAAAATACCATTGGCCATGCTGAGCCTAGCTACATTGCTAACAGGAGTGACAGCGCGTCTGACTGTGTCTGACTGACTGGGAGGTCGCGCAAAGCTCGGACAGGTACGGAGCAGCTCGTCTCAATTCAGATAAGAGCATATTTCATTATGGAAATACGGTGGACTGTTCCTTTAAATGACGATTCCTGCCTACTTTTTTCAAACTTTCTTGATTGCTATCAAAACAAACAAAACTTCCGGCTTGATTACATCAGCATTCAAAAGAGGGCGAGCGCGTCTTTTGACAACGTTGGCAGATGTTGGTCACTTTGATTTCCGCTGTACGTTTTACTTCCGTCCTACGATGTCTCGCACAGGTCTCAGTGAAGCTCGTTTACGGCCATCGCTTTGACATTTGGACTGATACATTACATAGCATATTTCAAACACTCATAACTTGCTATAGCAGTAACAAAATAGCGATCAAAAATGCATTCCTATATTTAATAAAATGAGAAATAGAATTTAATCATAAAAAATTTGCCTTCAGTTCTCCTTTGAAAAGAAAAATCACTGAGCTGAATGCTGTGACTGCTATGACGTTGGCCTGATTGTGTCTGAATTTAAAAAGTACAGCTTTTACCACAGAATTGACACACTACACTCGCTAATTTAGCTAATATACAACCCCGATTCCAAAAAAGTTGGGACAAAGAACAAATTATAAATTAAAACGGAATGCAATGATGTGGAAGTTTCAAAATTCCATATTTTATTCAGAATAAAACATAGATGACATCAAATGTTTAAACTGAGAAAATGTATCATTTAAAGAGAAAAATTAGGTGATTTTAAATTTCATGACGACAACAACACCTCAAAAAAGTTGGGACAAGGCCATGTTTCCCACTGTGAGACATCCCCTTTTCTCTTTACAACAGTCTGTAAACGTCTGGGGACTGAGGAGACAAGTTGCTCAAGTTTAGGGATAGGAATGTTAACCCATTCTTGTCTAATGTAGGATTCTAGTTGCTCAACTGTCTTAGGTCTTTTTTGTCGTATCTTCTGTTTTATGATGCACCAAATGTTTTCTATGGGTGAAAGATCTGGACTGCAGGCTGGCCAGTTCAGTACCCAGACCCTTCTTCTACGCAGCCATGATGCTGTAATTGATGCAGTATGTGGTTTGGCATTGTCATGTTGGAAAATGCAAGGTCTTCCCTGAAAGAGACGTCCTCTGGATGGGAGCATATGTTGCTCTTGAACCTGGATATACCTTTCAGCATTGATGGTGTCTTTCCAGATGTGTAAGCTGCCCATGCCACACGCACTAATGCAACCCCGTATCATCAGAGATGCAGGCTTTTATACCCAGTCATGTTAATGACCTATTGCCAATTGACCTAATGAGTTGCAATTTGGTCCTCCAGCTGTTCCTTTTTTGTACCTTTAACTTTTCCAGCCTCTTATTGCCCCGTCCCAACTTTTTTGAGATGTGTTGCTGTCATGAAGTTTCAAATGAGCCAATATTTGGCATGAAATTTCAAAATGTCTCACTTTCGACATTTGATATGTTGTCTATGTTCTATTGTGAATACAATATCAGTTTTTGAGATTTGTAAATTATTGCATTCCGTTTTTATTTACAATTTGTACTTTGTCCCAACTTTTTTGGACTCGGGGTTGTAAATAATAAACACAGTTGTGGTTGTTATGGAAATCTGTTTGTTCAGTAATTAACAAAAGACAACAGGGTGTACTGTTATGGGACAATAATCAGTTTATCATGTAAGAAAAACAAGCGCATCATCCTGCATTCCAAGACATGGCCAAGTCAGGAAACAACTTTTAACTTACAACCTTAAGTCTGATTGTTACAAAGCACTTACACTGGACACTCTTTCCAAAAATAAACATCTCCATACAGAAAACATCATATCACCAATTTGAATTACAATTCCTTGTGTAAGTTGTTACAACAGAAACATGTTAGAATGAGTGCATTAATATAAAACTTGGAGCCCAAACTCGTGTCATAGCTGCCATTATAGAAAATTATTATACATACAGGACACTTTGTCGATGGAATAAAAACATGTATTCTATTCCCTTCAAGCGGGTTTCATTCATTTGGTTTGATAGCATACAATACAGTGTCTTGCAAAAGTATTCATCCCCCTTTTGTGTTTGTCCTGTTTTGTCGCATTCCAAGCTGGAATTAAAATTGATTTTTGGGGGGTTAGCACCATTTGATTTACACAACATGCCTACCACTTTAAAGGTGAAAATTGTTGTTTTATTGTGACACAAACAATAATTAAGATGAAAAAACAAAAATCTGGAGTGTACATAGGTATAGCCACTTTTTGCTGCAATTACAGCTGCAAGTCTCTTGGGCTATGCCTCTATTATCTTAGCACATCTAGCCATTGGGATTTTTGCCCGTTCCTCAAGGCAAAACTGCTCCAACTTCTTCAAGTTAAATGGGTTGCTTTGGTGTACAGCAATCTTCAAGTTATGCCACAGATTTTCAATTGGATTGAGGTCTGGGCTTTGATTAGGCCATTCCAAGACATTTAAATGTTTCCCTTTAAACCACTCCAGTGTAGCTTTAGCAGTATGCTTAGGGTCATTATCCTGCTGGAACGTGAACCTTCATCCCAATCTCAAACCTCTGGCTGACTCAAACAGGTTTTCCTCCAGAATTGCCCGGAATTTAGTGCCATCCATCTTTCCTTCAGTCCTGACCAGCTTTCCTGTCCCTGCAGATGAGAAATATCCCCACAGTATGATGCTGCCACCATCATGCTTCACTGTAGGAATGGTGTTCTCAGGGTGCTGGGTTTGTGCCACACATGGCGTTTCCCATGATGGCCAAAAAGATCAATTTTAGTCTCATTTGACCAGAGAATCTTCTTCCATGTGTTTGGGGAGTCTGCCACATGCTGTTGGGCAAACTCCAAACGTGTTTTCTTAAGCATTGACTTTTTTTCTGGCCACTCTTCCATAAAGCCCCACTCTGTGGAGTGTACGGCTTAAAGCGGTCCTATGGACAGATACTCCCATCTCCACTGTGGATCTTTGTAGCTCCTTCAGTGTTATCTTTGGTGTCTTTGTTGCATCTCTGATTAATGCCCACCTTGCCCAGTCTGTGAATTTTGGTGGGTGGCCTTCTCTTGTCAGGTTTGTAGTGGTGCCATATTCTTTCCATTTTGCTGTAATGGATTTAATGGAGCTCCCTGGGATGTTTTTTATGACCCAACCCTGATCTATACTTCTCCACAACTTTGTCTCTGACCTGTTTGGAGGCTCCTTGGTTTTCATGTTGCTTGCTTAGTCGTGTTGCAGAGTCAGGGTCCTTCCAGAACAGGTTTATTTATCCAGACATCATGTGACAGATCATGTGATACTTTGATTGCACACAGGTGGATCTTAATCAACTAATTATGTGACTTATGAGGTGAATTGGTTGGACCAGCTCTTATTTAGGGGTTTCATACGAAAGGGGGTGAATACCTATGCACACGCTAGATTTCTGTTTTTTCATCTTAATTATTGTTTGTGTCACAATAAAACAACAATTTTCACCTTTAAAGTGATAGGTATGCTGTGTAAATCAAATGGTGCTAACCCCCCAAAAATCCATTTTAATTCCAGCTTGTAATGCGACAAAACAGGACAAACACCAAGGGGGATGAATACTTTTGCAAGACACTGTATTGTTAGCATATCGCTTATCCTATGTGTATTACGTCACTCTGCCCAATGGAGAATGAGCATTGAATATGGTTTACGATATTGCATGGTTGTCAAGACAACATGATGTCACATGTTGGAGACGTAAAACTTCCGCACTGGTAAGCGAATGTGAGAATTTGTAAACAAACATGGCTGCCAGGTTTGCGTTGTTAAATACGGAAAATTTTGAGAGAATTTTGAAAGAGAAAGACGCATTGAACACCTGAAAGGAATGTGTGTGGGGGGAAAAAATAATAATATTGGCTGGCTTTTTTTGTGGTCTATCAGATATATTCCATTCAGCTAGCATGATATTGAACTTGCCTTCAACTCATTCAGTATCATGCTAGCTGAATGGAATATATCCGATACGCCACTCAACACCAGCCAATATTATTTAATTAATCAACACTTTCTGAGAATTGGGCTCAGAATATTAGAATGTGAAACTTGGCTAAACTCAGATACAGAAATTCAGCTTGTGTCTAACAGTGACAAATGTGAGCTAGTTTAAAAGCATTCATCTATTCATTTCACTATTTTGATTCACACGTGGGCGGATCCAGTTAGCATATTTATGCATATTTGTAGATACTTGAATTTTTAATGTGGATAAAGGTGTCGGCCACTGAGTGTCCTAAGTATGAAAACATATTAACCAGTTTATTATTTTACATAAATTATTTAAAACGTTTAAAATGACACATTCAGGGGTTCTTTAAGATCTGTGCCATCTGTCTTGGCACCCGTGACCGTATGAGGAGAGCACATTTGAAGTGCGAGCAGTGCAGAATTGAAAGGTGCATATGGGCGACGGCAGACAGTATTTGCCAGGGGTTTCCAACACAATTAGATTAAGAAGGAACTTGACAGCCTGCTGTTCTCCTCTCTCTCTCTCTCTCTCTCTCTCTCTCTCTCTCTCTCTCTCTCTCTCTCTGTTGTTTGCCAGGCAGTGGGCAGCCCACAGGGTGTTGTGCCCCCTTTCATACCTTTGTAATTGATGAATTGTGGTGTATGCAAATGAGAATCCATAAATCTTATGAATGACAGCTTAATTTATGGGAGCCTTAATGAATGTGGGATTAGATTTTAATTAAATGTCCTCAAAGGCACCCTGAGTGCTAAGTTACATTTTTGTTCTCTCTCTCTCTCTCTCTCTCTCTCTCTCTCTCTCTCTCTCTTTCTGATGAAATCCCCTGTTTATTGCATTTTCCCATCCATGCATCAGTCAGATGAACTTTCTACGGCAGTGACATCGATAAAAATCATGTCCATTTTGTTAACCAAAGGAGGCACAATTAATACTTTATATTTGCTTTTATTATGGCGAGAATTATATCATCCCTGACGATCAGGCTTTGCGCTTCCCGGAGCTAGTCATTTGCGTGGTTCGGATTAAAGCCACATTTAATCTGGTGCCGTCAGTATGGGTTTAATTAAAATGCTGCCCATTAGGAATGATTAAAAATGCCATTAGGTGTCCAGCTCACTTCTGAAAAGAAAGAGTATAGTGCATGTGTGTGGGTGCTGTGGAGAGCCTGTGTTCTTTTATTAGCACTGATACAGTAATAACTCCTCATGATTACAACATTAACAGAAAGTCAAGCAGCATCAGTTTGCATTGATGTGACGGATATGTTTGCGCTGCTAAAATGTGTGCGTGTGTGTGTTTGCATAACTGTGGATGTGCTTGTGCTAAAAGGGTTGTCCTGTGAAATATTTCTGGATTTGGTGGTGTTTAGGCTATAATAAGTTGCAGCAACATCTGCACTTAGTGCGGTTTCTTCTGAAAACAATCTTCTCTATTTTTACACGATAGTCAAGACCTCAAGATGTCACATGGGAGACTACTGATTTGCATATTATTTACATACTCTACTGTGACTGGCTCACTGGTGCATAATACATGTAAGGCTCACAAAGCTTCTATTAAATACTAAAAACCTCCTCAGTTTGATTATCAGGAACCCTTCAAACTTCTGCAAAAGAGCCTCCGTTTCAGAAAAGGTTCCAGATAGAAAGCACCTGGCGACTTGTCCAGGGTGTACCCCGCCTTTCGCCCGTAGTCAGCTGGGATAGGCTCCAGCTTGCCTGCAGCCCTGTAGAACAGGATAAAGCGGCTACAGATAATGAGATGAGATGAGATGAGATAGAAAGCAAGAACCATTTACCCACCAAAGAACCGGTTTTTTGAACGGTGTACAGTACAAATTTGGTCGGAGCAATGTGATTCAAGCTAACATTAGGGTTCTTTTCCTCAAGGCTTCTTCCTTAAGTGAAACTATTAAAGCTTCTACTTAGTGTTTCCTTCTTATCAGTGGTTCTAGTAAAGAATTGTCTAGTAAAGTTACTATCCAAAGAACCTGAAAAATTCAACAAATTTAAAATTAGCTGGAAAGAATCTTGGGAAAATGTGCCGTTCTTGGTGCAAAATCAAAACTCTTCATGCTTAAAGTTCACTTTCAGCTCCTTTTTTTTAACATGAAATTGATTTCGGTGATAATGTCTGCGGGCGGCACGGTGGTGTAGTGGTTAGCGCTGTCGCCTCACAGCAAGAAGGTCCTGGGTTCGAGCCCCGGGGCTGGCGAGGGCCTTTCTGTGTGGAGTTTGCATGTTCTCCCCGTGTCCGCGTGGGTTTCCTCCGGGTGCTCCGGTTTCCCCCACAGTCCAAAGACATGCAGGTTAGGTTAACTGGTGACTCTAAATTGACCGTAGGTGTGAATGTGAGTGTGAATGGTTGTCTGTGTCTATGTGTCAGCCCTGTGATGACCTGGCGACTTGTCCAGGGTGTACCCCGCCTTTCGCCCGTAGTCAGCTGGGATAGGCTCCAGCTTGTCTGCGACCCTGTAGAAGGATAAAGCGGCTAGAGATAATGAGATGAGATGAGATAATGTCTGCTTGTAATGACTTGCAAAATGCTTCTCTTTACCTTGAGTAAGCAAGCTCGTGTAGAAGAAGCAGAAGAAGCCTTTATTTGTCACATGCACACTCAAGCACAGTGAAATTTATCCTCTGGATTTCACCCATCTGAAGCAGTGAACGCATACACACATACACACACACCCAGAGCAGTGAGCAGCCATACTACAGCACCCGGGGAGCAGTTAGGGGTCAGGTACCTTGCTCAAGGGCACTTCAGCCCAAGGCCGCCCCATGTTAACCTAACTGCATGTCTTTGAACTGTGGGGGAAACTGGAGCACCCGGAGGAAACCCACACAGACATGGGGAGAACATGCAAACTCCACACAGAAAGGCCCCCCGTTGGCCACTGGGCTCGAACCCAGAACCTTCTTGCTGTGAGGCGACAGTGCTAACCACTACACAACTGTGCCACCCCTGACTGTGTACTGACCTAAGCTAACATTACCTTGCTGATTTCTCCAGCTATGCTGTTCCCGTTGAAGCATCTTAAATATTTTGCTCGTCTTCTTCATCATATGCTGCATTAATTACAGGCTCACTGCTGAAATTTTACACATCAGCAAATGAATATTAATCAGCACCAACCAGTGGTCTGCTTATGAATATTAATGTTTGGATGGTTTCTGTTGAAAAAAGCACTCTACATTAACAATTCATTAATTTAGTTATCCATGTTTTTTCAGAGTAAAAACAATCTTAAAAAGTGTTTCATAGACACTCTGGAATAATAATTAAAAAAAACACCTGAAAATAATATGATATCTCACATTTAAGGCTTAGTGCTACAGGGAAAAGGGCATGGAGAGAAATGGGGTTGTATTTGATAATCTGATATGTTATATGAGAACAGCACACATGTCTTGAACAAAAGATGACCTAACTACTCGACTTATCCTGTTATACAGTACTGGGCTAATGTCTTCGGCGCATGCAAAGAAATGCTGTAAAGTAAAGATGACTTTGAAAATAATGAAATTGGTTCTTTTTACTTAAAAGAAACACATTACCACATGCAGTCAACAGTAATAAACTAAACACTCAATATTTGGCATGATGACCCTTTGCTTTTTTTTTCTTAAACAGTAGTCCCAAGTATAATCTATACAGTTTTATAAGGAAACTAGAAGGGCACGCTGTGGTTTACCTCCACCAAACCACAGTTTCAGTTTATTTTATTTAGTGCTTAATTATAGCATAGCTAATCCTAGGATTGGCAGTCTAGCAGTATAATAATAAATAAATCATATAAATTTACAAGCAGAATGTTAACAGTAGTGTGAAATATTAATGAAATATAATTAATATCAGACTATTTTTTCTGATTATACGCATCTAATAAAAGATGTAGCCTGCTCTTTACATCTCAAAACATGTTATGCATTCAAAACGCAGGCTGGCAATTGATTCCGTACTGGAATAGTCCAAATAAAAAATGAGTTTTTATGTGCGTTTATTCTAGCAGACACTTGTCGATAATTAAATCAGTGGTGTAATCGTCCTGTTCTAAAATATGGTTCAAGTTCTCTTGTGAAATCGATATTTATTCGTGTTGAATCTTGTAGAAAAAGACGATCATTTATAAGTCTCTGTTTTTCCATTGAAATCCAATTAAGTTATTGGAGCATCGCTACATATTATCAACGTCAAAATCAAATCACTTGAACCTAGGATAATACTAAAGCTGTCCACCAAATTTTATCCAAATCCATTCGCTACTTTTTGAGTTACGTTGGGAAAAGACAAAAAAAAATCCTGTATCCACATACATATCTGGATTTGCATCAACATCTAATCAATTGTTCTTTGGCCCATGGTTCACCTTTAATAAAAATTTCATCAAAAATCTGTTTACTACTTTTGGAGCTATGTTGGGAACAGGCAAACAAACCAACAAATGGAGGAGAAAACATAATCTCCCCCAGCAAAGTTGGCGGAGGAAATGAGCCGTAAGTTTTACTGAGCGTCTTGCACAGTTCTTCTTGAGATTTTGACTGCCACACTTGCTTCTTATTTTTTGCAATAAAACTCAGCAGCTTTCATTATGTTTTTGGCTTGAAAAGTGGTTTCTTGTGTAATATGCTGCTTTCTTTCCTGACATACAAATACTTTTCTGTAACGTTTTTTTTTTTAGAAAAGTAATGATTGGAAATCTAAAATGTTTTTGTCCTGACTTGATAATGCACAATTTATAAAATAAAAATCTATAACACCATTTGTACTAAAAAAAAAAAGGTTTTTGTAGTGTATGCGCTTTGTGTCGACCTGTTTGGACCTTTTCTTAGCTCTTTGCTAAGACATCCCATGCTAAAAATGTATACATAATTATTGTGATACTGTACAACACAGTGTTCTGTGGCAGTATGAGTTGTGGATAAGATGAGGTGAAAGAGCTAAACCTGTCATAATCCTCCCTTACAGTTTAAAAGGTCACTCGCTGCCATTAAGAAAAAGCTATTTTGTTCATTTATTTACTCTCTGCGGCAGACAGATAAAGAAACGGAACAATTAAGGAGCGGTGAGAGGGAGATTTTGAAAGGGCAAATGGTGGAGAGCTTAATATTTTATGAGGGATGATTGGCTCTTGCAGTGCGTGCACGCGTGCGTGTGTGGTGGACTATGAGCTACAGCCCGTATGGATGTTCACTGAGTGTTTGTTTTAAAGAAACAGTTTGCAAAAAATTAAACGTCCGCAGATTTTCACTTACGCAAAAAGTAGTTAAGATTGCTTCTTTGGCTATGAGGCTAATTTAGCTAACAAAGTGAAAAACTCATGTCTAAATCCTTACAGCTTGTCTTTATTGGCCCGTGTAGTATTTGAACATTAAACGGTTTAATATATAAAAAGAAACTGGAACTATATTATCATCTGCTTTGAAACAGTCAACATGTACATCAAACTCCTACCTAAGTATGATGCTAGCATAAAAACAAACCGTGCTGAGGAAAAAGTGAATTAAAATGATACTACTGTTAGTGTATTTGTTAGCATTGCTACATTTGTTTGTTATAGATAAGTCAGGAATCATATTAGCAGGCCTCTTTAAGATATTGAACAACTCGATACAGTTAGCGGTGAGCGTTGATTTGATTTGCACAATGCTAAGCTATGCTACATTAGCCTTATAGCTCCAGTACAAAACTAAAGAAAACAACTTCAAGATTCAAGATGTCTTTATTGATACATCGCAGTGAATTAACACTGAATTGCGATCAATTTACATTAAAATCAATATTTTATGCTAGCATAAAAACAAACCGTGCTGAGGAAAAAGTGAATCAAAATGATACTACTGTTAGCATATTTCTTAGCATTGCTACACTGATTTGTTATAGATAAGTCAGGAATCATATTAGCAGGCCTCTTTAAGATATTGAACAACTCGATACAGTTAGCGGTGAGCGTTGATTTGATTTGCACAGTGCTAAGCTATGCTACATTAGCCTTATAGCTCCAGTACAAAACTAAAGAAAACAACTTCAAGATTCAAGATGTCTTTATTGATACATCGCAGTGAATTAACACTGAATTGCGATCAATTTACATTAAAATCAATATTTTATGCTAGCATAAAAACAAACCGTGCTGAGGAAAAAGTGAATCAAAATGATACTACTGTTAGCGTATTTGTTAGCATTGCTACATTTGTTTGTTATAGATAAGTCAGGAATCATATTAGCAGGCCTCTTTAAGATATTGAACAACTCGATACAGTTAGCGGTGAGCGTTGATTTGATTTGCACAATGCTAAGCTATGCTACATTAGCCTTATAGCTCCAGTACAAAACTAAAGAAAACAACTTCAAGATTCAAGATGTCTTTATTGATACATCGCAGTGAATTAACACTGAATTGCGATCAATTTACATTAAAATCAATATTTTATGCTAGCATAAAAACAAACCATGCTGAGGAAAAAGTGAATCAAAATGATACTACTGTTAGCGTATTTGTTAGCATTGCTACATTTGTTTGTTATAGATAAGTCAGGAATCATATTAGCAGGCCTCTTTAAGATATTGAACAACTCGATACAGTTAGCGGTGAGCGTTGATTTGATTTGCACAATGCTAAGCTATGCTACATTAGCCTTATAGCTCCAGTACAAAACTAAAGAAAACAACTTCAAGATTCAAGATGTCTTTATTGATACATCCCAGTGAATTAACACTGAATTGCGATCAATTTACATTAAAATCAATATTTTATGCTAGCATAAAAACGAACCGTGCTGAGGAAAAAGTGAATCAAAATGATACTACTGTTAGCGTATTTGTTAGCATTGCTACATTTGTTTGTTATAGATAAGTCAGGAATCATATTAGCAGGCCTCTTTAAGATATTGAACAACTCGATACAGTTAGCGGTGAGCGTTGATTTGATTTGCACAGTGCTAAGCTATGCTACATTAGCCTTATAGCTCCAGTACAAAACTAAAGAAAACAACTTCAAGATTCAAGATGTCTTTATTGATACATCGCAGTGAATTAACACTGAATTGCGATCAATTTCCATTAAAATCAATATTTTATGCTAGCATAAAAACAAACCGTGCTGAGGAAAAAGTGAATCAAAATGATACTACTGTTAGCGTATTTGTTAGCATTGCTACATTTGTTTGTTATAGATAAGTCAGGAATCATATTAGCAGGCCTCTTTAAGATATTGAACAACTCGATACAGTTAGCGGTGAGCGTTGATTTGATTTGCACAATGCTAAGCTATGAGATGTTAGCTACATTAGCCTTATAGCTCCAGTACAAAACTAAAGAAGATAACTTCAAGATTCAAAATGTCTTTATTGATACATCGCAGTGAATTAACACTGAATTGCGATCAATTTACATTAAAATCAATATTAAGAACAAATTTAATCATTAAAAGCATCGATAGCAGTCGTTATGTACTAAAATAACTTATTGCAACATCACTACAACGATTTTAAACATATAATTTTACATTAGAGGACTATATATAATAATAAAAACAAGTGACATGAAAATAGATCAAAATCCATATTTGTTAATGAGATGACACATGTAAGGTATGGGAGAATTCTTATATCTATTTGTTCGTATTTTGAGACAGTCCAGTTTCTGGTTATTTCTAGTGTTCTGATTAGTTATCTGTGATCTGGCTGGTGGCAGCCAGTCTCTGAAGTCCGACTTCAACAGTGATCTAGCAAATTTCAGGCACAACTGTTCTCTCCTCTCAACTAGTGATGTCAGTCCAAGATGTTGTAATGCTGAGGCATACCCTGTGTATGTCATACCCAAGATTATTCTCCAAGCCCGTTTCTGGATACGTTCAAGTTTGTTTGCTTGAGTTTTTGTGATTCCAGAAGACCAGACAGGGACTGCATACTCTAGGATTGGTCTAATATACGCTGTGTAGATGGGTGTCAAATCACCTTGAGAGATATTAAACTTCCTAATTTGTTTGAGGAGATACAGTTTCCTGGCGCTTTCCCAACCATCTGTTTCACTTGTTCGTCCCATTGAAGGTTTGACTGGACATAAAGACCAAGCATCTTCAGACATGGAACGACAGCTAAGGGAATATTATTGATCTGTAATAGTGGCAGTGATGGCGTATTCCGACAGAAAGTAACATGCATGGCAAAGCATTTACTAATATTTAAAAGCATGCGATTCCTATCTGACCACAGAACCAATTCATCTAGGTCAGACTGTAAAGTGGAAGGTTGGCGCAGAATTCTTGTTTCCAGCAGGTTCATGTCGTCCACGTATTTCCACACTGGATTGGTGGCATTACCTGCGGCATCATCAATAAGTACAAGAAATAGGATGGGGCCCAAGTAAGGTTCCTTGCGCCACACCACAAGACAAATATTCCATCGGAAAGGGACCCGCGGTAACGTACATGCTGTCTTCTATTGGAGATAAAATCAGCTACCTGTAGCACCAGTTCAGGTCAGAGTCCTACCGGTATGTTTATCAGTTTCATAATTACGGTGTTGTGATGAACTCTGTCAAAGTACAGATAGTAGATGGTTTGTCCGTTCCCTTGTAAAGACCGTTTGCCTTCATCCCACAGACATGTCTAAGATGATGGAGTGCGTTTAGTGTAAGTGAGAAATTGTTTGTTGGCTAGTATATTATGTTTGCTAGCTAGTATATTAATATATTAGCTAGCTAGGAAGATTTTTTTTTAGCTTTGCTTTTTACCACAGAAAACATGCTAAAATGTTATCAGTCATTCATTAAATTCTGTATCTAAGGACATAAAAGAAGTGGATAAAGAGGAAGCGTTAATGCTTTGACATCTGAGTCAAGTGTCAACTTGTGAGAAACTGTTAGCTAGCCAGCTAACCTAATTGTCACTTTTTATCTCATATCCAACAGGCGAGCTATAAATGAGGTGAGTATGAGTAATGAGAGAAGAAATCCAGGTCACTGCGTTAAGCAGAGAGCTGATCTTGCCGTGTGTAAACTCGAATTCAGATGAAGTGCGTGAATGCCGAGGAGCAGGTAACGAGGCGCATGGTATCAATAATTCATGAGGGAAAAATGGCTGATTGTGGAAAAGGCAGATGAGTCTACTGTGTGATCTAATTACTGGAAAAAGAGAGAGACGGCAGAACGGTGAATGTCCTTGAGAGCATTTACTGACGCTTACTCTGCATTGTGAATCTGTCCAAGTCTCTCTCTCTCTCTCTCTCTCTCTCTCTCTCTCTCTCTCTCTCTCTCTCTCTCTCACACTCTCTCTCAACTGTATACATGTATATTTACATGTCAGGACATTTACATATAAAATCAAGGCCTGGTTTTCTATTTATTCCCGAGACTTTGTTATGATCCTTGATATCAGGACACTTCATACTAATCCAAATAAAAGAATCAGACTGTGTGTGTGTGTGAAAATGTGTGCGTGAAGGATGGTATTAACGTGTTCTGCCCTTTGATACACCTGATCTCTTTTGTCCCTGCAGCACAATAGTTTCAGATCACACTCGTATTCAGTACAGGCAATTGAATTGAACTAGCTCTGTGTTCTCTGCTTTTCAGCTCGCGACCTGGCCGCCCTCCGAAAAGAACCCAGAGTGTGACGTCCCCTGAGAGTCCTCACATCCTGCCCCACTCCGTCTCTGGACTCATGTCCACAGGAATCATGTCTCACACAGGTAATGCAGAATCAGGCATGTTAACAATAGACTTGTGCCCACAATTGGTTATATGATAGATCTTAATGTTCAGTGACACATTGTCATGACCGCTACATTCCAGTCAGAACGAGGATGCCTAGATAAGCTTTTTGATAAGTTTTTGGGTAATATTTTTGCACGTCCAGAGTCCCATTTGAAAGGTCTCCTTAGTTTGGACGAATGTAAAGGCAGTATTCATATCAGCAAAGGCGAATTCAGTGCTGAACCGGAGTCATTTGATGAGAGATCCTTGAAAATTGGGGAAAAGAAATTGCGTTAATTTTTTTTCATACTGTAAATCTTGGCTAGCGCTTCATCATGGTTTATGATATTACTGTACCACATTATGATTTCTGTGATTAAGTGGAACCATTGTAACATTGTAAGCTGAGTAACAGTTCTGTCTGCCTGTTT
The DNA here is from genome assembly GCF_027579695.1 of Neoarius graeffei. Classification (NCBI taxonomy): domain Eukaryota; kingdom Metazoa; phylum Chordata; class Actinopteri; order Siluriformes; family Ariidae; genus Neoarius; species Neoarius graeffei. Next base: position 48,224,958 of record NC_083586.1, on the reverse strand, counting down.
TTTTTTTTTTCAACTTTTCTGGAACTCCCATGAAGGAAATTATGGGATGCTGCATTCAATAAAGCACCTTAGAAGACTTTATACTTTTAGACCAAATGGGACACGAAAGTTGCCCATAAATGCTATACATAGTCACCCTCCTGCAGTATATCTTAAAAGTCATTATCAGCACACGCATCGCAGATTGAATTGGTGCCTCAGGTGTAACAACTACTGATAAACATAGTAATTTGTTTGCAATGTCATGAAACTTTTCATAAACCTCAATAAAAAGATGTGAGTGTTTGAGAAGAGATTGTAGGAATACAACCTGGATGGATGCCAGTCCATTGCCAGGCATCACAAACACATTCACACCTGGGGCAAATTCTTTTCACTCGTCCACCTACTGGTATGTTTTTGGGAGTGAGGAGGAAACTGGAGAACCTGAAGTTCCATGTAGGCATCAAAACCAAGAAGAGTTTAAACTTGACACTAGAAAAACAGCATGACTTGTAAAACCACAGTTTATTAATGCAGTTTATATACATATAATAGCAGTACAGTAGGCTATATTTTACCTATACAGACAAACTGATTAAATATAACCTAAGAAATGGGTTTGATTAATTGACTACTAGGAAACACTGACTATATAAGGAAAGCAGTTTGTAAATAGGGATAAATGAGTTCAGTGAATTGACTACTAGGAAAAAATGACCATAAGGAAAGCGGTTTGTAAATAGGGATAAATGGGTGCGATGAATTGACTACTAGGAAACACTGACCATATAAGGAAAATGGTTTGTAAATAGAGATAAATGGGTGCGATGAATTGACTACTAGGAAACACTGACCATATAAGGAAAACGGTTTGTAAATAGGGATGAATGAGTGCGATGAATTAAATACTAGGAAACACTGACCATATAAGGAAAATGGTTTGTAAATAGGAATAAATGAGTGCGATGAATTAAATACTAGGAAACACTGACCATATAAGGAAAATGGTTTGTAAATAGGGATAAATGGGTGCGATGAATTGACTACTAGGAAACACTGACCATATAAGGAAAACGGTTTGTAAATAGGGATAAATGGGTGCGATGAATTGACTACTAGGAAACACTGACCATATAAGGAAAACAGTTTGTAAATAGGGATAAATGAGTGCGATGAATTAAATACTAGGAAACACTGACCATATAAGGAAAGCGGTTTGTAAATAGGGTTAAACCACGACATACAGTAGACAGGGTTGTATGACGGTTGATCAGGGACAGAATCAGGTCAGACTTGACAGCTCGGCAATTATTGTAGTATAAAAATGTAATATCAGCACACACCTAATGAACGCTCAGTGAAAAAAACCAAGATAGAGTCCAATTAAGACCCTTCCTTCATTTCCCTTTTCCCTGTGTTTCCCAAAGGCAGTCCTCGAGGACCAAGATGTTACACTTTCTGATCTCATGTTACTAGCGTGCCTTGATTAAAATCACCTACGCTTTGATAATTAAGTCGTTGAGTTAAATGAGGTGTTTTAGTACAGAAAGTATTACAGCTGCTCACTAAGTGCTCTAACCCATGTATCTTGGAGGTCCTCATTTCTTTTACATTAAAGAAAGTAGTTTGAATAAGAAACATCCTTATTTTTCCATTATATATTGACATGCATATGTTCTTGAACGAGCTCAAGTCTGCTGAAGTAATGAGCAGAAATGTACAATATAAACCACCACCTTTCCCTCCTGGCGTGTCTGTGAAGCTAAACACTCATTTGCTGCGACATCTGAGCTGCCCTTGCCTTTGTGTGTGTGTGTGTGTGTGTGTCTTTGAATATGCTCTTTCCCGCCACTCCTCAAAGAGAGCCCAAGAAAGAGAGGCCCATACGTTTGTACTCGTTTGGAAAGAGCAGGTGAGGGAGCGAGAGAGAGAGAGAGAGAGAAAGAAAGGTGTGTTGAGGGGGTGGGATCTCTAATGCAGGCAGCCTCAAGTTTTCTTTTATCTTCAACAGAGGTCACACTATCAATGTCAACTATGGAGATGGGAACTCAAAAGCCTCTGGGGGGACAGAGGGAGGGAAAAAGAGAGAGGAAGATGGAAAGAGGACAGTTTTTTTCCCTTTGAGAGGCTCAAAGAGGGAGAAAGAAGAACGCTTTGATATCGTTCTCTCTGCTCGCTGAATGGGGGCCTTGGCTTTCATGCTCTGATCTTGACATTTTGTGAAAGCATTTGGAGAGCGACTGAGAAAACACACACACACACACACACACACACACACACACACACACACACACTGTCTCCTTTTAACTTGCACATAAATTGTAGACAGTTTCAGTTTGTCTAAATGCCAGGTAACTAAAAGTAGCAGGACTCGGTTTAGGCGAGTCTGAGAGTGTGAAATGCACTTCTCTGGAGTGTTTGAGAAAGTTTTTGCCAAATATACTTTTATGTGAAATGACCATATTTTCCAGATTATATTTGTCCTCGACTTGTGCTGTTTGTCCAATGAAGTCAAAGACACTGTATGTTAGACATTTTGAATTAATCTAATTGATGCACAATTTTTAAGGATTAAGAATTGTACGTTTATTCAACAACAATTTCTGTGTTTGTTGAAGGTAGAAATATATGGCACTGAAGTAGAAACGTCATCGTTTGCATCACAAGGATCTCATAATTAGGTGAACAAGAAGATTCAAGTTGGCAGAACTCTGGTCTAAACTTGAAAATATTAGTAAAGCCAAAAGTTGAGTGTAGAGCTCTCTGAGGTGTGGGTGGAGCACAGAGGACGGCAGGACAAAGCTTCAGGTACGAGTAGGCTTTTATTGCCAGACTTTTCAGTATAACAACACAGTTTTACTCTGGTAAATACACACACACACACACACACACACACACACACGCTGTGTTCTTGTCCTGGAAAGAGCTCTCCTCTGCTCTCCCTCTGCCTCCTTAAATAGGGCGCGGTTACTGGGAAGACACACAAACACAGGTTAATTACCGTCAGGTGTAGTGATTCTGCCACTCACCTTCCCTGGCTCCGCCCTCCTGTCACAGACCGGCGCTTGACCACGCCCCCGCTGCCACATTGAGAAAACTCAAAAATCTCTTACGGCATGTTGACTCGATAATTTGATTTTTTTCAACATTTTTGTTTTTACAGTGCAGTAGCTCTGCTACTTCAACAGTACTTTATAGCCAGCACATGAAATCAAATCAGGAAAGTGTCATGGCAAGTTTAATGAACCTCAGTTTCCTTGAAAGTTTCTGATGAGTTCTGGATGCTCTCATCCAGAGCGACATACAACAAGACACTGACATACCCATAGTGGGCAGCCTGGGGAGCAGTTGGGGTTTAGATACCTTGCTCAAGGGCACTTCAGCCATTCCTGCTGGTCCATGGAATCAAACTGGCGACCTTTTAGGACCTTTTGGTCCCGAAGCTGCTTCTCTAACCTTAGGTCATGGCTTTCCCCTGCACAATAGTTTCCATATAATAGTGCAGGATTTTTAACCTGCTTGTTTTTTAGTCTTTTTAGTTAGAGTGCTTTGGCCCATTTGTTAGTTTTTATGGTAGGTACAATACCTGCTAATAGCAGTGCTGCTACTTTGCTGCTTTGATAATTGTCACAGTCGTGAAGAAAAACGGATGGCGGACAAAACCACGAAAGTGTAGCCAAGCTCACTATATTATAAGCAAAGTCATAAAAAAGCTACACTACATTGCTCCATTTTACAAAATTGCATAATAACTGTCTTGAACAGTATGTAAGACTGTAATGAATATTTGATTCAATTCAATTAATTAATTTGAATTATCAACACATATTATTAATAAACATCAAAAGTTAGAGAGGCAGCTTTGGGACCAAAAGGTCACTTTGATTCCCTGGACCAGTAGGAAAATGTGTGGGTGGCACTTTCCCCTCCTTCTACATCCTTAGCAGAAGTGCCCTTGAGCAAGGCACCGAACCCCCGACTGCTCCCCGGGTACTGCAGTGCAGCTGCCTACTGCTCTGTGTGTGTGTGTGTGTTCACTGCTTCAGGTGGTGTTTACATTAGACCGTATCCGTATCGTTTTCGTCGCGGATGCACTGTCCGTGCACATTAAAACGCCGGGAAACGACTCCACAGGCGGAACAGTTTGAATCTGCCAGGGCCCACGTATTCAACCCAGTACGTATCTGATCCGGTGCTGTGTAAACATTGAGGAACGAGGATACGCAGTGCTGAGCTCTAGCTGACGTCGTCATTGGACAACGTCACTGTGACATCCACCTTCCTGATTCGCTGGCGTTGGTCATGCCACGTTGGTCATGTGACACGACTGCTGAAAAACGGCGCGAACTTCACTTCCTGCTATTTGTCCCGAATCACTGCTCGTGCGCTTCACTCGCACACTCTGTGAGCTGCGCAGGGCCGGAGTGCGCACCCTCCAGAGGGCACTCGCTGTTCAGGTTGGAGTGATTTGGAGCGCAGGATGCCTGCGGAGCCGAGCGTATCCGTGTATTGGCGTTGCTGTGTGCACGCGAATCGTGTATTGCCGTTGCTGTGTGCACGCGAATCATTTTAAAAACGTTAATCTGATGATCCGCTGATACGGTCTAATGTAAACACCACCTCAGATGGGTTAAGTGCAGAGAAAGAATTTCACTGTGCTCTAAAGTCCATCCATCCATTATCTGTAGCCACTTATCCTGTACAGGGTCGCAGGCAAGCTGGAGCCTATCCCAGCTGACTATGGGCAAGAGGCGGGGTACAGCCTGGACAAGTTGCCAAATCATTGCAGGGCTGACAGAGATAAACAACCATTCACACCTATGGTCAATTTAGAGCCACCAATTAGCCTAACCTGCATGGCTTTGGACTGTGGGGGAAACCAGAGCACCCGGTGGAAACCCATGCAGACACGAGGAGAACATGCAAACTCCACACAGAAAGGCCCCCGTCGGCCACTGGGCTAGAACCCAGAACGTTCTTGCTGTGAGGCAATGGTGCTAACCACTACGCTACCATGCCGCCCTGTGCTCTAAAGTATATGTGACTGTAGAGCTCTCTTAGGTGTGGGTGGAGCACAGAGGACGGCAGGACAAAGCTTCAGGGAACAACAGGCTTTTATTGCCAGACTTTTCAGTATAACAATCGTTCTTATTTGGTAAATACACACACACACACACACACACACACACATGCTGTGTTCTTGTCCCGGGAAGAGCTCTCCTCTGCTCTCCCTCTGCCTCCTTAAATAGGGCGCGGTTACTGGGAAGACACACAAACACAGGTTAATTACCGTCAGGTGTAGTGATTCTGCCACTCACCTTCCCTGGCTCCGCCCTCCTGTCACAGACCGGTGCTTGACCACGCCCCCGCTGCCACATACCCCCACCGCCCGACTCAGGCCGGGCGCCTGTCCGGCCCGCAGCCGACTCCCCCCCCCCCTTGACGGGAGAGGAAGTCCGCAACGACCATGTGCGCCCCCGGCCTGTGGACCACCTTGAAATTGAAGGGTTGGAGTGCCAGATACCAACGGGTGATCCGCACATTGACATCTTTCATGCGGTGGAGCCACTGGAGGGGCGCGTGGTCCGAAAAGAGGGTGAAAGGGCGCCCCAGCAGGTAGTAACGGAGGGCGAGGACCACCCACTTGATCGCCAGGCATTCCTTCTCAATAGTGCTGTAGCGCCCCTCACGCACCGACAGCTTCCTGCTAATGTACAGTATGGGGCGGTCCTCCCCCTCCACCTCCTGGGACAACACCACCCCCAGCCCTCTGTCCAACGCGTCGGTCTGCAACACAAAAGGGAGAGAAAAGTCAGGGGAGTGTAATAGTGGCCCCCCACACAGTGCAGCCTTTACCTCAGAGAAAGCCCGCTGGCACTGCTCCGTCCACTGGACCGGATCTAGCGCCCCCTTTTTAGTGAGGTCAGTCAGCGGGCTGGTGACCTCCGAATAATTAGGTATAAACCTACGATAGTAGCCAGCCAGCCCCAGGAACTGTCTCACCCCCTTTTTGGTCTTGGGCCTCGGGCAGGCTGCAATCGCTGCTGTCTTATTAATTTGGGGACGCACCTGCCCGTTGCCCAAGTGGAAGCCCAGATACCGTACTTCCACCCGCCCAATTGCACACTTCTTCGGGTTGGCAGTGAGACCCGCCCGCCTCAGCGACCTAAGGACGGCCCTCAGGTGTTGCAGGTGCCGCTGCCAGTCGTTACTATAAATGATAATATCATCAAGATATGCGGCCGCATAGGTGGCGTGGGGCCGGAGGACCGTGTCCATCAGCCACTGAAACGTAGCGGGCGCCCCAAACAGCCCAAAAGGAAGTGTGACAAATTGGTGTAAGCCGAACGGTGTGGAAAAGGCCGTTTTCTCCCGGGATAATGGAGTCAAGGGGATCTGCCAATATCCCTTCGTCAAATCCAGTGTCGAGTAAAAGCGAGCCGTGCCTAGTCGATCGAGCAGCTCGTCAATACGAGGCATTGGGTACGCGTCGAATTTAGACACCGCGTTGACTTTTCTATAGTCCACACAGAACCGGACCGACCCGTCGGCCTTGGGTACCAAGACCACCGGGCTGCTCCAGTCACTGTGGGACTCCTCGACGATGCCCATTTTGAGCATGGTCTGAAGTTCTTCCCGAACCACCTTTTTTTTGTGTTCGGGTAGCCTGTAAGGGCGGCTACGCACTACCACCCCCGGGGGTGTCTCTATGTGGTGTTCTATAAGGTTAGTGCGACCGGGCAGGGGCGAGAACACATCCGAAAACTCGGCCTGCAACTGGGCGACCTCCATGAGTTGGGTCGGGGAGAGGTGGTCTCCACAGGGGACCGGAGAGGTACGTGATGCCAATGTCCCTTTTTGAACCTCCGGCCCCAGCTCTGCCTTCTCTGGAACTACCGACACCAACGCCACGGGGAACTCCTCGTTCCTGAGTTTAAGCAGATTGAGGTGGTAGATCTGTAGCGCCCCCCCCCCCCCCCCCCCCCCCCCGTCCGTTCGCCTCACCTCATAGTCGACGTCCCCGACTCGCCGTGTGACCTCAAAGGGTCCCTTGCCACTTGGCGATTAATTTGGAGCTCGACGTGGGCAACAGTACGAGTACCTTATCTCCCGGAGTGAACTCTCTAAGGCGCATGCCCTTGTTGTACAGGCGGGCTTGCCATTCCTGGGCCTGCCGCAAATTCTCCTGAGTTAGGTGGGTGAGCGTGTGGAGTTTTGCGCGCAGGTCCATAACGTACTGAATTTCGTTTTTACTCTGTGAAGGTCCCTCCTCCCAATTTTCTTGCAGCACATCTAAAATGCCGCGCAGCTTACGCCCGTATAACAATTCAAACGGGGAGAACCCCGTGGAGGCTTGGGGGACCTCTCGCACTGCAAATAACAAGGGTTCGAGCCATTTATCCCAGTTACATGCATCCTCACTTATGAATTTTTTAATTATATTCTTGAGGGTGCGATTGAACCGTTCAACTAAACCGTCCGTTTGTGGGTGATAAACGCTGGTGCGGATCAGCTTAATACCTAATAGCCCATACAGTTCGCTCAGTGTTCGTGACATAAACGAGGTGCCTTGGTCAGTCAGAATCTCTTTCGGGATTCCAACTCGGGAGATGACGTGGAAGAGGGCCTCCGCAATACTGCGTGCTGAGATATTGCGAAGAGGCACCGCTTCCGGGTATCGCGTTGCATAGTCCACCAGAACTAATATAAAGCGGTACCCTCGTGTTGACCGATCTAATGGCCCGACGAGATCTATCCCAATTCTTTCGAACGGGGTCTCGATTAATGGTAGGGGGCGCAAAGGCGCTTTTGGAATGGCCGCTGGATTTACTAACTGGCATTCGCGGCATGCCGTACACCACCTACGGACATCGCCGCGAATCCCCGGCCAATAGAATCGGGCCATTATTCGGGCTAGTGTCTTATCCTGCCCTAGGTGTCCAGCCATGGGATTAAAGTGAGCCGCCTGAAATACCAATTCCCAGCGGCTCTTTGGAATTAACAGCTTTGTGACTCGCTCTTTCGTCTGAGTGTCCTGCGTCACTCGGTATAATCTATCCTTCATAATAGAAAAATAGGGGAAGGACGGGGTGGCGTTCGGCTGGAGCGTTTGACCATCGATTACTCTCACTTGGTCAAACGCATGTTGCAGAGTCTCGTCTCGCGATTGTTCTAATGGGAAATCCGCGAGAGATTCCCCAACAGAAAGAGGAGGAGCGGCTCCTCACTCTGTCGCGGAGATGACGTAGACGGCTCTGCGACAGCAGCTCCAGCCAAAGCGACACCGGGACCTCCCCCTGTCAAATGTGGACCGACACCAAAGGGTAGCTGTGAACATCCCCGTGCACACACAACACCTTCACCCCCTGTGCTCCCCCCAATGCCTCGTCTTGCACCAGGCTTTGGCGGATCGAGGTCTGATTGCAACCAGAATCCACCAACGCCTGATATGTAGCCCCTTGGACACTCACCGGTATGCGATACACTCCGGCCCGATCGAGGGCAGCCTCTGGTGCGTCGGGGATCCGTACCACCGCGCCCACCTCCATTGCTGTGCACTGTTGTTGCAGGTGGCCCGGCTCCCCGCAGCGCCAGCAAACCAGCCCGGGCTTTCCCTCTGCAACAGTGCTCTGGGGCTCACTCACCTGAGGGGGGGGGAGAGACAGACACAGAAGGGAGAAACGAGAGGGCACCACGGGTGCAGCGGGCCGGCTGGGGTGGAGCCAGCCCCCGTCTCCGTGGTGGGGGAATGGGGCGAGGACGGGACACAGAAGGGAGGGGAGAAAGAGAGAGAAAAGAGGAGAGAAGAGAAGACGTCGTCGGCTGTCCTGCCGCCAGAACAGCCGCCAAATGATCCTCCGCCAGTCCTACTGCCTGATCCAGCGACGCCGGGCGGTGGCACTGGACCCACTCCGTGGTTCTGGCTGGTAAGCGGGCGATGAACTGCTCCAGCACCACCTGATCGATGATTCCCTCGGCGTCGCGATCGTCGGCCCTCAGCCACCGCCAGCAGGCGTCCCGGAGCTGCTGGCCGACCGCGAACGGCCGGCCGACTTCCTCCAGTCGCAGCGCGTGGAAGCGCTGGCGCTGTTGTTCTGGTGTGTGCCCCATGTGCTGGAGGACGGCCCGGCGAAGGTCCGCGTAGGCCAGCCGGCGGTCGGCGGGGAGCTGTAGCGCGGCCAGCTGCGCCTCTCCCGTCAGGAGGGGGAGGAGGCGCGCCGCGTGCTGCTCCTTCGGCCACCCCGAGGCTTCGGCGACCTGGTCGAACAATGCGAGGAACGCCTCGGGGTCGTCCTGCGGGCCCATCTTGGTCATGGTGAGGGGAGACGGGCCCGCGGCCGGGATGTTGGTGGACCCCGCCGACGCGAGGAGATGCCGGAATGCCTCGCGATCTTCCTGCTGGGCCAGCACCAGGGCTTCGAAGCGCCGCTCTTGTTCCTTTTGGAGCGTGATGAGCGCCTGGTGCTGGCTTTGCTGAGCCATGGCGAGGGCGTGGACCAGGTCCGCGAACGGGGAGGATTCCATGGGGCTGCTGGGTTGGTGCTCCACCTTTTTCCCTGGTTTCGGCACCACTGTAGAGCTCTCTTAGGTGTGGGTGGAGCATAGAGGACGGCAGGACAAAACTTCAGGGAACAACAGGCTTTTATTGCCAGACTTTTCAGTATAACAATCGTTCTTATTTGGTAAATACACACACACACACACACACACACACGCTGTGTTCTTGTCCCGGGAAGAGCTCTCCTCTGCTCTCCCTCTGCCTCCTTAAATAGGGCGCGGTTACTGGGAAGACACACAAACACAGGTTAATTACCGTCAGGTGTAGTGATTCAGCCACTCACCTTCCCTGGCTCCGCCCTCCTGTCACAGACCGGCGCTTGACCACGCCCCCGCTGCCACAGTGACAAATAAAGGCTTCTTCTTCTTCTTCTTCTTCTTCTTCTCACTGTTACATACTCTCGGTGTAGTGCAACATTAGTTAGCCTGGCACAACAAAATTTGAACAAGTGAGCATCTAAAGAGGAAATACTGTATGCATGATGCATGTGGTAGTTTAACTAACGTTAACTTTCTTAACACAGTAAAATAAAGCTTTGTCATTTTGTTCGAGGCAAAGCTGCTGTTGCTCTTGATTGCAGCAGTTCCTGTAAATTCTAATTTAGCGCAACGATAACAGTTTTACCAATTTTAATAGACTTTGTTCAACGTTTGCCTCTGCATCATTGGTTATTCTGTTATCAAAATGCTTTTGTTTCTTACGTACATGTAAAAACACAAAGAATTTCAAGAATTCTGAAGAATTTCTCCGAGCCAACCTGCTTCAACATTATAAACGGTTGATTACAAACACAACGTGTACTTCATGAACTTTTGGAAACCGTAGCCGATAAATGACTCCTTCCCATGTGACAATGTATGATTCATTTTCCTATTTTTGTTAGAGGGCTTGATAGCAAATGTAACCATAAACTGCAAATGCAAAATGCAAACGCAGCCTAGCTTAAACGGTTATTTATGGTTGTTATGACAGTTAACCATAACATTCCAGCATGACACTAGATCGCAGGTAGGATTGATAGATATGTCTACAAGAAGATAATGAATACCTGTCAACCAATCAGAAATAAGTATAGTTCTTTGACCATGTATAGAGTGGCGCTTGAAAGTTTGTGAAACCTTTAGAATTTTCTATATTTCTGCATAAATATGACCTAAAACATCATCAGATTTTCACACAAGTCCTAAAAGTAGATAAAGAGAACCCAGTTAAACAAATGAGACAAAAATATTATACTCGGTCATTTATTTATTGAGGAAAATGATCCAATATTACATATCTGTGAGTGGCAAAAGTATGTGAACCTCTAGGATTAGCAGTTAATTTGAAGGTGAAATTAGAGTCAGGTGTTTTCAATCAACGGGATGACAATCAGGTGTGAGTGTGCACCCTGTTTTATTTAAAGAACAGGGATCTGTCAAAGTCTGATCTTCACAACACATGTTTGTGGAAGTGTATCATGGCACGAACAAAGGAGATTTCTGAGGATCCCAGAAAAAGTGTTGTTGATGCTCATTAGGCTGGAAAAGGTTACAAAACCATCTCTAAAGAGTTTGGACTCCACCAATCCACAGTCAGACAGATTGTATACAAATGGAGGAAATTCAAGACCATTGTTACCCTCCCCAGGAGTCGACCAACAAAGATCACTCCAAGAGCAAGGCGTGTAATAGTCGGCAAGGTCACAAAGGACCCCAGGGTAACTTCTAAACAACTGAAGGCCTCTCTCACATTGGCTAATGTTAATGTTCATGAGTCCACCATCAGGAGAACACTGAACAACAATGGTGTGCATGGCAGGGTTGCAAGGAGAAAGCCACTGCTCTCCAAAAAGAACATTACTGCTTGCCTGCAGTTTGCGAAAGATCATGTGGACAAGCCACAAGGCTATTGGAAAAATGTTTTATGGACGGATGAGACCAAAATAGAACTTTTTGGATTAAATGAGAACCGTTATGTTTGGAGAAAGGAAAACACTGCATTCCAGCACAAGAACCTTATCCCATCTGTGAAACATGGTGGTGGTAGTATCATGGTTTGGGCCTGTTTTGCTGCATCTGGGCCAAGATGGCTTGCCATCATTGATGGAACAATGAATTCTGAATTATACCAGTGAATTCTAAAGGAAAATGTCAGGACATCTGTCCATGAACTGAATCTCAGAAGAAGATGGGTCATGCAGCAAGACAGCCACCCTAAGCACACAAATCATTCTACCAAAGAATGGTTAAAGAAGAATAAAATTAATATTTTGGAATGGCCAAGTCAAAGTCCTGACCTTAATCCAGTCGAAATGTTGTGGAAGGACCTAAACCGAGCAGTTCATGTGAGGAAACCCACCAACATCCCAGAGCTGAAGCTGTTCTGTACGGAGGAATGGGCTAAAATTCCTCCAAGCCGGTGTGCAGGACTGATCAACAGTTACCGGAAACGTTTATTTGCAGTTATTGCTGCACAAGGGGGTCACACCAGATACTGAAAGCAAAGGTTCACATACTTTTGCCACTCACAGATATGTAATATTGGATCATTTTTCTCAACAAATAAATGACCAAGTATAATATTTTGGTCTCATTTGTTTAATTGGGTTTTCTTTATCTACTTTTAGGACTTGTGTGAAAATCTGATGATGTTTTAGGTCAAATTTATGCAGAAATATAGAAAATTTGAAAGGGTTCACAAACTTTCAAGCACCACTATAAATATTTAGTAAAAAGCTCAAGTGCTTACGATGTGAATGTCTCTCTTAGACGAGGTGGCTACTCTCAGCATTTTTGTTTTGTTGTGTTTGTTTCATGAACTTAGTGTTTGAGGGAGAGTAGGACAAGACACCTGTACTTGTACCCGTACCTGTAGATTCCTCCAATCAGCAATCTTATTGCCACGGATTTGCATTGTTGAACTGATGTTTAATCAATGCAGCAAAACCAGCTTTCAGTTGTGTTCTTCTCTTTGCCTGTCACCTCACAGCAGGAAGGTTCTGGGTTCGAGCCCAGTGGCTGATGGGGGCCTTTCTGTGTGGAGTTTGCATGTTTGCCCTGTGTCTGCGTGGGTTCCCCCCGGCTGCTCCGGTTTCCCCCACAGTCCAAAGACATGCAGGTTAGGTTAATTGGTGGCTCTAAATTGACCGTAGGTGTGAATGTGAGTGTGAATGGTTGTTTGTCTCTATGTGTCAGCCCTGTGATGATCTGGCGACTTGTCCAGGATGTACCCTGGCTCTTTCCCATAGTTGACTTGCAACCATGTGATCAAAATGTGCTACATCATAAGTGTCTATCATGATGGTGGATATACAAAGTAGCTAGGATGGTAGCCGCTGAAAGCGTGTCTGTAAACAATGCTGAATTTTCTCAGTATTACCACGATTTGAATGAAGATTTGATAGAAAAAGAAGATAGATACGTGTGGTTTTGACCCGTCCATCCATTATCTGTAGCTGCTTATCCTGTACAGGGTCGCAAGCAAGCTGGAGCCTATTCAATCTGACTATGTATGAGAGGCAGAGTACACCCTGGACAAGTCGCCAGAACATCGCAGGGCTAACACATAGAGACAAACAACCATTCACACCTACGGTCAATTTAGAGCCACCAATTAGCCTAACCTGCATGTCTTTGGACTTTGGGGGAAACCGGAGCACCCGGAGGAAACCCATGCAGACACGGGGAGAACATGCAAACTCCATACAGAAAGGTCCCCGTCGGCCGCTGGGTTTGAACTCAGGACCTTCTTGCCGTGAGGCAACAGTGCTAACCACTATACCACCATGCTGCCCGTTGTTTTGACCCATATTATTTTAAAAAGTCAGACTTTTCTGAAGATGTTTTCATGAAGATGGTTGTTTCTACCGACCATCGAGTATCCAGATATTGTGTTCTATCTGGTTTGGTTGCCGAAGAATCAAGTCCAACCTTGGACGAAATCCAACCATTGCCCATTTTCTGAGTGGGTGCTCAGCATGAGCGATTGCTCTAAGACAACGAGGGAGGCTCAGCCTCCTCTAAAAATGCCCTTATAACTTTAATGTGCGCGTGAGTTTTTCCCCCTCGTGACAGCGCGATGCAGTGCAGCCTCAGTGGACTTCAATGGCATTTAGGAGCTCTGCGCTTTTCAATCTCAAAATGCAAGACGATTATTGGACAAATACTGCGAAAATGCCCGCCTACGGAATCCCACGGACTCCCAGCCTCAGTGGACTTCAATGGCATTTGGGAGCTATGCGCTTTTCAATCTCAAAATGCAAGACGATTATTGGACAAATACTGCGAAAACGCCCGCCTACGGACTCCGAGCCTTACATGGGAGGGACATGGCAGTTTCCGCGAGGAGACTGGTGATTGGTGAAAGCAGCCGGATATTTTCTTTGATTGACAGCTCGTTTCAACTATTGACAGGTAGCGGTGAATTTCAGTTCAGTCCCATGCGGATTCGCAAGTGCTGTGGTGTATTGTAAGAGCTCAGCTTACATTTCGATTTCATTTATTACATACGGTTTCTACCAGCTTTTTTAGTTTGTATATATTTTCATTGTAAATAAAGTGTAAATATGGTGTTGTCAAGTTTGCTATCTTAGTTCCAGAAATTTCGTTTATTTGAGTGACTGAACTTGAACTTGAGGGGGCTAGTCAGCTAGCAAGAAAGCTGCGCACGGATGCCAAGCATTGCTGATTTAATTTTGGCGAAGCCATTTGCCAGTCTTCCTTTCGAGGAAAAAATTAAAATTAAAGAGCAGGGTAGACCAACGCCTCAAATTGACTTGGTGAAAAAGGTAGGGAATAATACTCGTTCCTTTCAGCTCTCCTGGTACGAGAAAGTGAATTGGCTAACAGCAAGTGACCCACATCAACAACAGTAAATAGGCTACTTTAGTAATATGTCATGGATGGACCAAAAATATAGAATCTATTTAAAATGTTTATGCTGAGTATATTATATTGGAATATATATTTTTCTGGATATGAATTAAACACCGCTACAATTTGGAAAACATTTTTAAACAAAAACACAGCCGAGAACATTTCACACTACAGACCTGGATTAAAAGTGAAGGGTTATCAAAATTGTCAATAAAACATTTCTCAGTCAAAATAAGTAAAATATAGGGAAAGTGTCATTGAATGAAATGTGTGGCACCCAGCTCTACTGCTGAGGTTCCTGACAAAGAGCTGCTTTCAATAATGATCAATTTTTAAACAACATGCCACAATTTTAAAATATAAAATGTTAAAATATACCCCCCCCCCAACACCACCATCATGTATATTGGACAGTAGGCTAATGGGCCAAAAGAACCTGTTATTTCACAGTTTGTGACCCTGCCAACAATCAGCCAGATCAGAGGCAAGAGTATGGGCAAAATTGATGTTTTTTTCTTTTAAAATCTGGAAATATCGTAACCGACCAGCCTCCCCTGTTTGAAAGACTACCAGCCGCCACTGGTGCCCAGTCTGGATTGTTTCTGTCGTACAATTTTGCTGGCGCTCCTAGAAGCGAAATGGTAATACGCGTGTTAAAATTATAACAACGACCGAGTGAACCACAACAAGAGAACGCTCATTTTATAGCAACATTCTAGCAACACGAAATAAAATTCTTCCATTATATTATCGAGAAAGTTTTTGAATCTCACCTGAGATAAAATGATGACTGCAAACACGAGCTGTTTTGGTTTTAGCCTCTGTTAGATCAGCCCTGCCGATGTTGTTCAGCCGTGCTTGTCTCCTCTCCGTACTAAGCATCAGAGTTTCCTCGCCCTCCTTCTGAATCACGGATGCGATTCTAAAAAATCGGAACGTACCACGGTCAAGAGTACTGCTGTGACCACAACCATATACAGCACAAAGATATGGCAGAGCTAAAAGAATGCTTAAAGTAGTGGAAAAACAGAGAGAGTCGCGCACGCGTGACTATGTTTTGTATGGAATGTCGCTTGACCCCGAATTTGTATATCCACCAACATGGCTGACATCCAGGTTTCTATTTTGCTTTGACGTCACTTGCAAGTCAAGGATAGTCAGCTGGGATAGGCTCCAGCTTGCCCACAACCCTGCACAGGATAAGCGGTTACGGATAATGGATGGATGTTAGTGTGGTGGCATACTGTACATGTCCAATATACTTTAGATACTGACTCCTGATCATACTTCTGAGACTATCGCGCTTGGTTATCCTTAGAATATCAGCATTAAAGTATCTTATTCTTTATTCTGTTTCTTCAGCACCTTCAGGGGTTGGCAGTCGACTCCAGCCACCTTTAACCATTTGTCTCAACAGTTCCATCCAACAGGTTTCCAGCTTATCTATATGCACTTCATTTCTATACCATGCTTGAGCTCCATATGTGAGACCAGATCCTATGGAGACATGCCTCCATTATCTTCATTTGCGTTGCCATGTTCACTTTATGATTTGCCAGTACCTGTCTCATCTTCTTAAACTTCCCAATCGCTTTCGATACACGTAGTTCAGTAAAACTTCCCATATCTTTGTTACTTATCAGTTGGCCCAGTGACATGATGCTCATCTGGGTCTAATTGAATTATGATATAACACTGATTCCACCCACACACATATACACACTACACATTCACATAGTCATTGTGGCTCGGTGGAGACCGGTTCCTAATACTCTGATACCGCGCAGGGTAATTAACAGTGTGTGATATGGAGCATGCAGCACAGGTTCTGCTCACACTGAAGCGGAATATTGCAGTATATCATATAACTGATTATCCATGCACACCCAATCATTCTTAACGTCACTGACACAATAGCAGTTCTCAGAGCAGACTGCGAATGCTTGAGGGCCAGTCATTTGACAGCTCTAGTAGATATTAATAGACGAGTCACTTTGGCATTTTAATTTGACATTGTCCACTTCTCCTGTCACTCAGCTCAGTGGAACTGCTTTTCTCTTCATTAGGTGAAACACTGACAGTATAAAAAAAAGAATTATTTCCTTTTGACATGTATATTTGATCTGTTCTTTATAGAAGACCTTTAATGAATTGTAAAGTAAGACTTTAATTAGATCTTGCATAATATATGCAGTTGTGTGCAAAAGTTTGTGCTCCCCCATTGGTTTTGAGTGGGAAAGAAAAAGAAGTGCATATCAAAAACACATTTCAGGAATCTAAAAGGTTATTAGAAATGATTCTATTCACATTCACTAGATATCAGCAATCGCACGCTCTGATTGACTACTCTACTACGAGGCTATCAGCTCATATACCGTGAGTAGAAAAAAACAAAATGGCGGAGCGTGTTGCTGAACCAACCGAAGACGAAATAAAAATTCTACTCGAAAACAAAACACCAAAAAATAGAAAAAAAGCAACAAAATATGGAATAAAAATATTTCATGGTAAGAATGTATCTTTTTTATTTTTCAAGAATAATAATAATTATTATTATTATAGGCGGCACGGTGGTGTAGTGGTTAGCGCTGTTGCCTCACAGCAAGAAGGTCTGGGTTCGAGCCCCGTGGCCGGCGAGGGCCTTTCTGTGTGGAGTTTGCATGTTCTCCCCGTGTCCGCGTGGGTTTCCTCCGGGTGCTCCGGTTTCCCCCACAGTCCAAAGACATGCAGGTTAGGTTAACTGGTGACTCTAAATTGACCGTAGGTGTGAATGTGAGTGTGAATGGTTGTCTGTGTCTATGTGTCAGCCCTGTGATGACCTGGCAACTTGTCCAGGGTGTACCCCGCCTTTCGCCCGTAGTCAGCTGGGATAGGCTCCAGCTTGCCTGCGACCCTGTAGAACAGGATAAAGCAGCTAGAGATAATGAGATGAGATGAGATTATTATTATAGCATTTTTCACAAATTGCTCCTGTCATTTCGCCGGTTTGTTTACATTCTAAGTGGAAATGATTTTGTCGGACGTTTTGTGTAAAGTTTTTATTTATCGAATTTGTAAAAAATTTAAATAAATATGCTCTTTCTCTCAAAATCCAGTGAATGTGGATAGAATAAAACAATTATTCCACTCAATCTCGTCGTACATGGTTAACTCAGCGCTACACGCATCATCAGCTGTCAGCTCATGTACGACTCGATTTCATGGAATCACTGTGAAGTATTCAGATTAATATCAGATTCATAGCACTTCAGAAAGAAGTCCTACACAGGTTCTTCCACGACACAAAGAGGTTCTACCACCAGAAAAGAACAACAAACATTTCAAAATAAGGAACATGTACAGTATGTCACCTCACAGTTAAATATATCAAGAGAAAACAAGTGTTGCCAGGCAAAACAAACCTCGCCCGGTAGCACTTATGATGAATATGAAGGAAGATATCACAAAAAAAATAGGTACCCTATGGGTACATGTGACTACTGCTTATAAATAAAATTGTTTTCTGATCCCATGTCCATACAGTAAATATCGCATATATATTTACTCTGTGAGTCAGTAGCCACAAAAATGAAGCGTAATCCAAAAATGAACAATTTTTTTTTAAATCACAGAAGTAAAATATACCAAGTGTCTGTACTTTATATTATTCTACTCTTATCTCTTACAGTTTTCGAAACTGAAACCTCCGAACCGAGGCTGACATACACACGCTGTCGCCATGACCCAAACTCTTATTTCCCGGAAATGGCCCAGCGCTAGAGCTCAGTGGAACACACTTTCCCTCTGTAATAAGCATAAACATGTCTGAAAGCGATTTCTTTAGTCCATTCATTTATTTTGAATGGTGAACTGAATTGTATACACTCACCGGCCATTTTAATTGGAACACGTGTATGCGCATGCGTAGTGCGCGATCGTTACACCCTTACGTTCTTACAGCATGATGACATAGTGGCTAGCGCCTCTATATGAGGCAGTAGCCACAACAAAAACGATTTTGACCTTTTTGGTCAAAATATTCAAGGTTCTTTTTGAGACCAATGCCCATCTTTCCTGAAAGTTTCATGAACATTAATCCAGCCGTTTTCCCATAATATCGTTTACAAAAAAACAAAGAAACCCGACCGAAAACAATACTTCGCCCCGCTTACTCAGTAGTGGGCGGGGTAAAAATATTTGGACTTTTAATGAGAAGACAGAGCACTATATCTCCTAGCCAAAACGATAACAATGACTTGGTGACTTTTTGTCCAGATTGCAAGATGTGACTTATAAAAAAACACTTGATCAGGAGAAGATAAGGACTATGGCTATAAAGTCTTCCCCTTCATGTGAATTCATATACTGTATATGGGCAATTCTTCAGCAGAAAGGCCAGAATTATGACATTATTAAGATTTGCTTTACTTGTCAGCTCAGTGATATTGCTAAAGCATGGAATGCAAGGCAAAATGTACTGAAAACCATATTTAAAAATCATCATCCCAATTATACCAACGTCGCTTCAGAGAAATCTTGGTTCGAATTTTAAGAAATGAAAGTTCAGGTTTTTTCTGACGTAATTCCGTTACTGACTTTTCTTTCCTCATCAGCCAGACCACGCAGCTACCATTGCCCCTGATTACAGCAAGCTGATGTGGGAAATGATGTGGAAACTGACCTTGATCAGCAGCAGGCCTGCAAGAAATGTTCAAATATCTGATTTAGCATTAGTGTGTTACAGATGAAACTAAATAGTGGCTCAGTTTTAAAATAGAACACAACCCCAAAAAATGGGTGTGCACTGTTGAACTAAAATGTGTACTGTCCACTCAAGTGTTTTTTTTTCTTTTTCCACATATTTTAAACCCAACTAGAGTGACACACCAGGCGATACAGTGACAGACAGTGTATCATATACACTACCATTCAAAAGTTTGGGGTCACTTTGAAATGTCCTTATTTTTGAAAGAAAAGCACTGTTCTTTTCAATGAAGGTCACTTTAAACTAATCAGAAATCCACTCTATACATTGCTAATGTGGTAAATGACTATTCTAGCTGCAAATGTCTGGTTTTTGGTGCAATATCTCCATAGGTGTATAGAGGCCCATTTCCAGCAACTCTCACTCCAGTGTTCTAATGGTACAATGTGTTTGCTCATTGCCTCAGAAGGCTAATGGAGGATTAGAAAACCCTTGTACAATCATGTTAGCACAGCTGAAAACAGTTTAACTCTTTAGAGAAGCTATAAAACTGACCTTCCTTTGAGCAGATTGAGTTTCTGGAGCATCACATTTGTGGGGTCGATTAAATGCTCAAAATGGCCAGAAAAATATGTCTTGACTATATTTTCTATTCATTTTACAACTTATGGTGGTAAATAAAAGTGTGACTTTTCATGGAAAACACAAAATTGTCTGGGTGACCCCAAACTTTTGAATGGTAGTGTATCTACCTATGTCTTTGTTTGGGCTGACTTACTACTGTTCAGGCGTCTATAAATTCACTCCAATGGAACCACTTGCCAGGGTCTACGTTCTATCCCAGGGCTGTCCAAGCTTCCCTTACAAAAAAGAAGTTTATTCAAGTGTGCATCTAGTATGCTTTCAGTTTAATTTTATTTACTTCTCAGATATATACTTAATAAAATTATACGTAAGTATACTTGGTTTATCCTGAAAAGTATATAGAAAAGTCTAAGTATATTAAGCTTATACTTAACCCTTTGGTGACTGACCCCTTGAAAATCGTTCCTCCAGGAACGATGACGTTTCAGTTGTCAAGACAACGGAAAAACTAAAATACAAGAGCATTTTGTTTTGTGCACAAGAGCATTGTGACGTATCTTTCTGTTTTGTATTTTAGCTTTTCCGTTGTCTTGACAACTGAAACGTCATCGTTCCTGGAGGAACGATTTTCAAGGGGTCAGTCACCAAAGGGTTAATTAAACTTTTGATCAAGATATACTTAACAAAAGTGTAATAAAGTATTAAAATACGTGTGCCTTATGTTTAAGTGTACTTGTCCTGTAGTTGTGCTTATCCTTTTGATAGTAGCCTATAAAATACTTCTTTTTCACACATATTGGCTTCTTTGTGATGTATAACATGGGTGGCACGGTGGTGTAGTGGTTTGCGCTGTCGCCTCACAGCAAGAAGGTTCTGGGTTTGAGCCCAGCGACCAACGAAGGCCTTTCTGTGTGGAGTTTGCATGTTCTCCCCGTGTCAGCGTGGGTTTCCTCTGGGTGCTCCAGTTTCCCTCATAGTCCAAAGACATGCAGATTACGCTAATTGGTAGGTGTGTAATTGGTAGAGGTGGCTCTAAATTGACCGTGAGTGTGAATGGTTGTTTGTCTCTATGTGTCAGCCCTGTGATGATCTAGCGATTTGTACCCCAGGGTGTACCCCACCTCTCACCCATAGTCAGCTGGGACAGGCTCCAGCTTGCCCGCGACCCTGCACAGGATAAGCGGTTATGGATAATGGATGGATGGTTGGTGATACACGGCAGCATGTTTTAAATCCCATCTTTTAAACCTACATGTACCATAAGTTTGTGGTCAGCTCTGGGGTGGAATACTAATAGTATATTTCCAATATGCTATAAAGTATACTTTTATAAACTAAAAAGTAGACTAGAAGTGTGTAACGAGTAAACTAATAGTATAATTCCAGTATACAACCCCGATTCCAAAAAAGTTGGGACAAAGTACAAATTGTAAATAAAAACGGAATGCAATGATGTGGAAGTTTCAAAATTCCATATTTTATTCAGAATAGAACATAGATGACATCAAATGTTTAAACTGAGAAAATGTATCATTTAAAGAGAAAATTAGGTGATTTTAAATTTCATGACAACAACACATCTCAAAGTTGGGACAAGGCCATGTTTACCACTGTGA
The DNA here is from genome assembly GCF_027579695.1 of Neoarius graeffei. Classification (NCBI taxonomy): domain Eukaryota; kingdom Metazoa; phylum Chordata; class Actinopteri; order Siluriformes; family Ariidae; genus Neoarius; species Neoarius graeffei. The sequence continues at coordinate 48,203,676 of NC_083586.1, read as the reverse complement.
GACATCCCCTTTTCTCTTTACAACAGTCTGTAAACATCTGGGGACTGAGGAGACAAGTTGCTCAAGTTTAGGGATAGGAATGTTAACCCATTCTTGTCTAATGTAGGATTCTAGTTGCTCAACTGTCTTAGGTCTTTTTTGTCGTATCTTCCGTTTTATGACGCGCCAAATGTTTTCTATGGGTGAAAGATCTGGACTGCAGGCTGGCCAGTTCAGTACCCGAACCCTTCTTCTACACAGCCATGATGCTGTAATTGATGCAGTATGTGGTTTGGCATTGTCATGTTGGAAAATGCAAGGTCTTCCCTGAAAGAGACGTCGTCTGGATGGGAGCATATGTTGCTCTCGAACCTGGATATACCTTTCAGCATTGATGGTGTCTTTCCAGATGTGTAAGCTGCCCATGCCACACGCGCTAATGCCATACCATCAGAGATGCAGGCTTCTGAACTGAGCGCTGATAACAACTTGGGTCGTCCTTCTCCTCTTTAGTCCGAATGACACGGCGTCCCTGAGTTCCATAAAGAACTTCTTCAAATTTTGATTCGTCTGACCACAGAACAGTTTTCCACTTTGCCACAGTCCATTTTAAATGAGCCTTGGCCCAGAGAAGATGTCTGCGCTTCTGGATCATGTTTAGATACGGCTTCTTCTTTGAACTATAGAGTTTTAGCTGGCAACCGCGGATGGCACGGTGAATTGTGTTCACAGATAATGTTCTCTGGAAATGTTCCTGAGCCCATTTTGTGATTTCCAATACAGAAGCATGCCTGTATGTGATGCAGTGCCGTCTAAGGGCCCGAAGATCATGGGCACCCAGTATGGTTTTCCGGCCTTGACCCTTACGCACAGATATTCTTCCAGATTCTCTGAATCTTTTGATGATATTATGGACTGTAGATGATGATATGTTCAAACTCTTTGCAATTTTACACTGTCGAACTCCTTTCTGATATTGCATCACTATTTGTCGGCGCAGAATTAGGGGGATTGGTGATCCTCTTCCCATCTTTACTTCTGAGAGCCGCTGCCACTCCAAGATGCTCTTTTTATACCCAGTCATGTTAATGGCCTATTGCCAATTGACCTAATGAGTTGCAGTTTAGTCCTCCAGCTGTTCCTTTTTTGTACCTTTAACTTTTCCAGCCTCTTATTGCCCCTGTCCCAACTTTTTTGAGATGTGTTGCTGTCATGAAATTTCAAATGAGCCAATATTTGGCATGAAATTTCAAAACGTCTCACTTTCGACATTTGATATGTTGTCTATGTTCTATTGTGAATACAATATCAGTTTTTGAGATTTGTAAATTATTGCATTCCGTTTTTATTTACAATTTATACTTTGTCCCAACTTTTTTGGAATCGGGGTTGTACTACAAAGTATACTTTAGTAAACTAAAAAGTGGACTAGAAGTATAAAATAAGTAAACTCGTAGTATATTTCCAGTATACTATGAAGTATGCTTTTGTAAACTAAAGAGTGGACTACAAGTATAGAACTAGTAAACTATTAGTATATAAGTTTACTTGTGGTATACTTGCAGTACAAAATAAAAAATACTAGTTGTATACTCAAAGTTTACTTCTCTTAGACTTAAAGTATACTTTTTATAAACTAAAAGTGGGTCAATTTAGTCCCAAGAAGTATTAGATTAGTTTACTTACAAGTATACTGTAAGTACATTGATCTCAGTATACTTGGTACACAAAAGTATACTTAAGGAAATATACTTCAACTTTACTTAAGTATATTTAATAAAATGAACTTGAAGTATACTTCTTTTTGAAAAGGGTTCTCCAAAAATGCCCATAAAAGACTTTGCGTTCAGAGTTAAACATAGGCAATTTTTCTATGCTTTTTTTTTTAGGGTCAAAAGATACCCCGTACAGTGTGAAATTTTGATTTAATACCATTATCTTGAGTACAGCAACTAAAAAATTATCACATTTTGCTGTGAATGTAATTCCGTGACCGAAGAACTACCCATATATTTACCTTATTCTGTATTAATACAATTAACTCGCTAGCTATCTTGCTACATGTTATGTTAACTTGCACTTTGTAGGCTAATCAGTTTGGTTTCTGGCTGAATAACTCATGAGATTGGGAGCATACTGTAGCTTTTACTGTCCTGGTGGCCTTCGTGATGCATTTATCGCTTATCTTTGCCTGTATTTGAACTTGTATAGCAATGTGAGAAGTTTAATCATGTCACTGACTTGTACTGTCTGTTTCACTTTTCTTCTCTTTTCAATTTTCTGCCATCTTTTCTTGCTCCTGTCTCATCTCTCTCTCTCTCTCTCTTTCTCTGTTACAGGTCTAACGGCAGCTACTTTAGCCGAGGCTATGAAGAAGAAGATTAAACTGGAGGTTTTGAACAGTTACCATGGTAATAACAACCACGGCGCAGACCCTGAGAATGGAGACATCAGCTCAGGCATGGGTGAGTCCCACAGAACTTTCCAAATGCATCCACGCATTTCATTTTTATATATGTAAACATTCTCCAAGTGTTATTCTTGAACACAAACTAAATCTGATCAATCTAAATCAGTCAGTGGTGCTCCAACCGTTATGTCTCAAAATACAGTGTGTAAATAGTCGCAAATACATTACTGAATTCCTTATTATTATTGTTCTGTTTTTATTACGATCCCATAAGATATCCTGCCATTAACCTCTGACTTATGACTAAATAAGGGCCAAAAGAATTTTGTATCATCCCCATTTTATCCTGCCTTGGCTTGAAAAAGGAAATATAACAGCCCTGTGTAGCAGCTAAATATAAAATCCTTTTTCAAAAAAACAACAATAGCAACAACAACAAAAAAAAACCGGCTTCCTTTCCTAAAGCCAGCCTGATCCTTTAAACAGATGTCGCAGCTATATGGAAAAACAAAACAGTTTTAAAAAGGACATAAGTCTTCCTAGAAATCACTATTATTATGGAGATTCATGCACCTCTCTGGCAGTGTCTATTATTGTGTTCAATTACCTCAGTGAAAAAAAAAAAAAGAGATGGCTGTAGGAGACACTTTGAAACGTCCCTTATTTTATGATTCGTAAGCAGATTTAAGGGAGAAAATGCTCAGGAAATGAGGTCATAATCTTTAATGGGACAAGGAATAGAAGAAAGGGGCCAAGATGTCACGGCGAGAAGGGTAAGTGTGAATAAGATTAGCCAGGTTTTACCTATAGATGCTAATGAGGATGGCGCTTTTTTATCTTTGGCAGTTTAAAGTGAGGGTAACCTTGAGTACCGAGTCCTCGTCCAGAGTACTAATAGAGAAAAGAGACGTGTATAAGAGGGATGAGTTGGACAGAATAGCAATTTCTTCCTTTCTCTGGCTTTGTTCTATTTCTTGTTTTTGTGGTTGAGTTTTATTTTATTTCTATCGAATTGTTTAGACAGGCTTGCATGAACGGACATGAGACAAACAAAAGTGTGTATTGTTATATATTAAGCTTGAGAACTTTGATCAATATTTTCTGTCTTTAGTGAAATATGAAAGAATAAAACAGTCTTAGATACAGGATACACTCACCGGCCACTTTATTAGGAATACCCGTCCACTCGCTGTTTTATACGGTTATCTAATCAGCCAATCCCTTGACAGCAGCACAATGCACCAAATCATGCAGATACAGTGGTGCTTGAAAGTTTGTGAACCCTTTAGAATGTTCTATATTTCTGCATAAATATGACCTAAAAAATCATCAGATTTTCACACAAGTCCTAAAAGTAGATAAAGAAAACCCAGTTAAACAAATGAGACAAAAATATTATACTTGGTCATTTATTTATTGAGGAAAATGATTCAATATTACATATCTGTGAGTGGCAAAAGTATGTGAACCTCTAGGATTAGCAGATAATTTGAAGGTGAAATTAGAGTCAGGTGTTTTCAATCAGTGGGATGACAATCAGGTGTGAGTGGGCACCCTGTTTTATTTAAAGAACAGGGATCTATCAAAGTCTGATCTTCACTACACATGTTTGTGGAAGTGTATCATGGCATGAACAAAGGAGATTTCTGAGGACCTCAGAAAAAACATTGTTGATGCTCATCAGGGTGGAAAAGGTTACAAAACCATCTCTAAAGAGTTTGGACTCCACCAATCCACAGTCAGACAGGTTGTGTACCAATGGAGGAAATTCAAGACCATTGTTACCCTCCCCAGGAGTTGTCGACCAACAAAGATCACTCCAAGAGCAAGATGTGTAATAGTCGGCGAGGTCACAAAGGACCCCAGGGTAACTTCTAAGCAACTGAAGGCCTCTCTCATATTGGCTAATGTTAATGTTCATGAGTCCACCATCAGGAGAACACTGAACAACAATGGTGTGCATGGCAGGGTCACAAGGAGAAAACCACTGCTCTCCAAAAAGAACATTGCTGCTCATCTGCAGTTTGCTAAAGATCACGTGGACAAGCCAGAAGGCTACTGGAAAAATGTTTTGTGGACGGATGAGACCAAAATAGAACTTTTTGGTTTAAATGAGAAGCGTTATGTTTGGAGAAAGGAAAACACTGCATTCCAGCATAAGAACCTTATCCCATCTGTGAAACATGGTAGTGGGAGTGTCATGGTTTGGACCTGTTTTGCTGCATCTGGGCCAGGACGGCTTGCCATCATTGATGGAACAATGAATTCTGAATTATACCAGCGAATTCTAAAGGAAAATGTCAGGACATCTGTCCATGAAGTGAATCGCAAGAGAAGGTGGGTCATGCAGCAAGACAACGATTCTAAGCACACAAGTCATTCTACCAAAGAATGGTTAAAGAAGAATAAAGTTAATGTTTTGGAATGGCCAAGTCAAAGTCCTGACCTTAATCCAATCGAAATGTTGTGGAAGGGCCTGAAGTGAGCAGTTCACGTGAGGAAACCCACCAACATCCCAGAGTTGAAGCTGTTCTGTATGGAGGAATGGGCTAAAATTCCTCCAAGCCAGTGTGCAGGACTGATCAACAGTTACTGGAAATGTTTAGTTGCAGTTATTGCTGCACAAGGGGGTCACACCAGATACTGAAAGCAAAGGTTCACATACTTTTGCCACTCACAGATATGTAATATTGGATCATTTTCCTCAATAAATAAATGGCCAAGTATCATATTTTTGTCTCATTTGTTTAACTGGGTTCACTTTATCTACTTTTAGGACTTGTGTGAAAATCTGATGATGTTTTAGGTCATATTTATGCAGAAATATAGAAAATTCTAAAGGGTTCACAAACTTTCAAGCACCACTGTACAAATCAAGAGCTTTAGTTCACGTCAAACATCAGAACGGGAAAAATTGTGATCTCAAGGTGTGACTTTCTTTCACTGTGGCATGGGTGTTGGTTCAAGCCAGATGGACTGGTTTGAGTATTTCAGAAACTGCTGATCTACTGGGGTTTTCACACACAACAGTCTCTAGAGTTTACACAGACAGAATGGTGAGAAAAACAAAAAAACATTGAACGAGTGACAGTTCTGTGGGTGGAAACGAGCGCCTTGTTGCTAAGAGAGGTCAGAGGAAAATGGACAGGGGTGGGTTTCCCAAAAGCATCGTAGCACAAAGATCATCTTTAACTGATAGAGTGAGCATCACAATGAACACTGTCTCTCCTAGTTAAAGGAGAACTGAAGGCAAATTTTTTATTATCAAAATTCTATTTATCTCATTTTATTAAATATAGGAATGCGTTTTTGATCGTTATTTTGTCGCTGCTGTAGCAAGTTATGAGTGTTTGAAATATGCTCTGTAATATATCAGTCCATATGTCAAAGCGATGGCCATAAACAAGATTCGTTGAGACCTGTGCGAGACATCGTAGGACGGAAGTAAAACGTACAGCGGAAATCAAAGCGAGCAACATCTGCCAACGTTCCCTGTGTCCGAAATTGCTCACTTGTTCACTACTCCCTACATAGGGAATTACTGTATAGAGGACTATATAGTGAGCTCATTGGTCAAATGAAAAAACGCTTTCGGACACTAGTCAGTTGTGCTGGTATTTACATAATTACTGTCGCACAATTAAAACGTGCCGGGTCAGCCGGCTGGTGGGTTTTCAAAATAATAAATGCATGCATGTGTTTTTGTGATAAATCCATATTATACTGGGCGTATAATTTCCCACATTAATCAATACAAAGTACCTGCATCTTTCAGTTTTTTTTAAATCAAGGCTGAATACTTTCTTCTTCGCCGCTGCCTTTTATTAAATCAAATTTGAGACTTTTGATTTCTTTCAGCCCGACCGCAATGCATGATGGGATATATTGCTTTGATTAGTGACCATCGTTGTACACTACTTTTCGTGATGCATTGTGGGATATTTTGAGTGGACTATATAGGGTGTAAATAATCCTCACTAAGGTTTCGGACAACACTACAGAATGGCATCCCCACTATATAGTGCCCTATATAGTGAGTAGGGAGCGATGTCGGACACAGGGGTAGTCAAAAGACGCGCGTGCCCTCTTTCAAATGCAGATGTAATCCAGCCGGAAGTTTTGTTTGTTTTGATAGCAATCAGGAAAGTTTGAAAAAAGTAGGCAGTAATCGTCATTTAAACTCGTTTTTGTGCAATATTTCATTTGGAAAACAGTTTTCACAATGGCGGCACTGACACCTGGCTGACACTTCACGTTTCGAAGTCTTACACAAGTTTCGTGAAGATCGCGTGGATAAGCGATGCCTGCCGTGGACCAAACGAACTAAATTCAACATGGCTAAAAATCGAAGAGGCTGATAAGTATAATATTTAATTGCAATTAGTTGCCAATAAGGGTCACGATATAAGGTTACTAAAACCGAAAATGTCATTGAATAACACGTTAATTAAGAAATAAAGCAAGTTTAAAAATTACTCCAGTTCCCATTTAAGATGCTCTTATCGCAAAGAGGCTTTTGGGAAACACACCCCAGATTGGTTAAAGCAGCCAGGAAAGATATAGTAACTCGTATAAACACTCTTTACAACCATGGTAAGCAGAAAAGCATTTCAGAATGCAACAGCAGAAGACCACATTGGGTTCCACTCCTGCAGCCAAGAACAGGAGTCTTTTAGAATCAAGAACAGTTCCTATTAAAGTGGCCAGTGAGCGGATACTCACTGTGTAGTGGTTAGCACTGTCGCCTCGCAGCAAGAAGGTTCTGGGTTCGAGCCCAGTAAGCCGACGGGGGCCTTTCTGTGTGGAGTTTGCATGTTCTCCCCGTGTCCGCGTGGGTTTCCTCCGGGTGCTCCGGTTTCCCCCACAGTCCAAAGACATGCAGGTTAGGTTAACTGGTGACTCTAAATTGACCGTAGGTGTGAATGTGAGTGTGAATGGTTGTCTGTGTCTATGTGTCAGCCCTGTGATGACCTGGTGACTTGTCGAGGGTGTACCCCGCCTTTCGCCCGTAGTCAGCTGGGATAGGCTCCAGCTTGCCTGTAACCCTGTACAGGATAAGCGCTTACGGATAATGGATGGATAACGCTAATGCTAGCTAGCAACTCAGATAAGCAGTCTGTCGCATAATGCTATGTTATCTACCTAGATTTAAACCTGCTTAGCACTTATTGCTAACTAGGAATGCAAATGACTGTTATGAATGTTGAGAAGTCATGAGACAAGTATCTGTTCAGGCATTGCTAATAACTGTTGCAAGCATTAAAAAAAAACAAGCAAACTGCACAGTGAGCCAAATACCAACTCAATAATGTCATGGCTTAGCAAAAATACAACTTGTTGCTCAACAACTGTTCTGCTGTCTATATTTGTATGTACTATGTTATCTCAGTAACAAAAAAAAAGTCAGTGAATATTGATTGCTAACATGATTTTCTTTGTAAAACACTCTTGTAAGTGGCCCCCTAGTAGCTTCCATACATTGCTGTCCATGCAGGGTTGGATAGAAAACTCTTAGAATGCACTGAAAAAGTGTTCATAACTGAATACTGAATTTTATTTTCCAAAACCAATGGAGTGTAAAATAACATTAAAGCAAAATTAATTCATTTCATTTATCTTCAAAAGCATATTTTTATACTGGTCAGGGTTGTGGTGGATACAAGACCTATCCTGGGAACACTGGGCTAAAGCTGGGAATATACCCTGGATGGGATGCCATGCACACACACTTGCACTCTCACAATGTTGCCAAGCCAACTGGTATGTTTCTGGGAGTTGGGAGGACATCGAAGAGCCGGGAAGAAACCCGTGCAGAATATGCGAAACGCAGACGGTAACCCAAGCTCACGCTCGAATCAGGAACCCTGGATCAAAAATGATATTGTTCATAGATTGAAAGCTATTGTGAATTGCATAAATGCACCCTTAATTATTTACCTGCATTAAGTAACAGAATAAATGATGGACAGTTTTATGATACATCCTGTACTTGTGATAAACGATTTCACAGTGGAACTCTGGCGGTGCTCCAGATATGATTGGTGCCCTGTTTTTAGCAGCCTTGATTGCCAGGATGTGAGCTCATCCTTGGTTAAATAGAGATCCCTTGAACAGCTGTGCCCTCTGAGTAGGAAGTGGAAAGCTCTGGACACGTTCAAGCTGTCCTGTCACATTGGAATGTAGCGAAGAAGTGTCCTTCTTACCCGATTGTGAAAGATGTTAAACAGACAGCTGGGTTTCAACATTGATAACTGCACCAAATTTGGACTGATAGACTAAAGGAAAACAGTGATAAACCTAACACTTAGTGTTTATTTCTTGGCAGACGCTTTTATCCAGAGCGACCTGCAAGTGAAAAAGCCATCTATCAATTGTCAGGGTTTAAGCCTTGCTCGCAACACTGACTCTTTGGTGGTCTTAATCCTGAGGTTTTCAGTACAGTCCATTCTGAAGTGCTTATGCCTATTCCCTACGCTTGGAGAAGTGTCCCCCTCTGTAGGGGTTAAAGCAGTGTTGTAGTCGAGTCACTAAACCTCGATTCTGAGTCCGGTCTCGAGTCCCCAGTCTTCAAGTCCGACTCAAGTCCAAGCCATTAAAAAAAAAAATTAGAGTCCGAGTCAAGTCCACTATCAATCCAAGAACAAGACTCCAACCGCACCATTTGATGGTGGCTGTTGCTGCCTTTATGTGAAACCATCTCTGCTACTGTGTTGGACTAACATTCCTGCTTGACTGCCCCATTTTAGTTAATAGGCTACAGATAAAAAGCTTGTTCATTGCTCAGCAAGCCCAGCCCACTATCAACAGGGCAAATAACATGAGAGAGGGTTAACATTAGCTAGTTCATCGGTCAGCAAGCAAGCCCCGCTATCAACAGAGCAGTGAACATAGCGTGTCACTTCCTTCTCTGGGTGGAGTCTTGCCAAATGATGATTGAAGTTTGAGGTTGTCCCCGTCGTCTCCTCAATAGTTCTTCTCCATATGGAACACAAAGCAGTGCATTTTTCCCCACTGCACGAGCAGTCTGTATAAGCAAAGTGGACAATCCTAGGGACATTCTCTCCAGGCATTTTAGCGCCATTAATGTTAGTTTGTTCCTGAACATGACGTATGAACAGGTGAATGTGCATTCTCTTGCACAAAATTAGTATAAAAATTAATGCAGATATAAATATCTTATGCCAAATTATTATGGCATGTTGCAAAAAATAAAAAATAAAAATCCAAGTCCTCATCTCCAATTTACGAATCTGAATGCAATTAATGCCCGAGTCCAAGTCCAAGTCATCAGTACTCAAGTCCAAGTCAAGTCACGAGTCTTTAAAATTAGGGCATGAGTCAGACTCAAGTCCGAGTCCTGGACTCACGTACTAAAGCCTGGGTTAAGGACTTCAGGATTATCTCTTAAAGATGAAACATACTGTTGCACAATTACTGACACTCGTGAACAAGTGCAAAGGTTCATTTATTTATTTGCCTGTTTACCATCCTTTTGACGATGGTTGCAGTGGCAACAAGCTGAGAAGATCAGCCTTACCATTCTGCATTAACAAATTCCAGTTGCTCGAGGGGGATCCCCAGATGTTCCCAAACCAATTATGTTCTATAGTCCCTGCAGCAGTTCCTGGGTCTACCCCAGGATCTCCATTAATTGGGACATGCCTGGATGATCTCTAACAGGAGCCAAGCAGGGGGCATCCTTAAGAGGTCCCTGAACCACCTCAGCAGGTTCCCCTCGATTCAAAAGAATGGAGGTACTTTCTTGAACTGCTGAGCTTCTCAACCTGTCGCAAAAAGTACCGTAAGCCCAACCACACTGTAAAGGCAAATGATTGTAGCCGCAACCTTTTGCTTTAGGATTATACATGAGGATAGGGATGTAGCTCAACCATTTTTCAAACGTATCGACAGATAACACCATGAAGCAAAGTGGAGCAGTGTTCTCAGGAGCAAACTGTTCTTCCAGTGGTCCTTTCTGTAATGGTCTTCCATATGGATTTGTAATATATCTTGCTTTTCAGGACTTTGGTTTGGAACAAACCTAGAAATGACTACACTGAATGCGTACCCTTTAAAGTCCAGATTAGATTTCAGTTATTTAGGCTTAAGTGCGGGCGGCACGGTGGTGTAGTGGTTAGCGCTGTCACCTCACAGCAAGAAGGTCCTGGGTTCGAGCCCCGGGGCCGGCGAGGGCCCTTCTGTGCGGAGTTTGCATGTTCTCCCCGTGTCCGCGTGGGTTTCCTCCGGGTGCTCAGGTTTCCCCCACAGTCCAAAGACATGCAGGTTAGGTTAACTGGTGACTCTAAATTGACCGTAGGTGTGAATGTGAGTGTGAATGGTTGTCTGTGTCTATGTGTCAGCCCTGTGATGACCTGGCGACTTGTCCAGGGTGTACCCCGCCTTTCGCCCGTAGTCAGCTGGGATAGGCTCCAGCTTGCCTGCGACCCTGTAGAAGGATAAAGCAGCTAGAGATAATGAGATGAGATGAGATGAGGCTTAAGTGCAAAATTTATGTCGGTATTTACATTGGGAATTCATCTTTTGGAAGCCATGGCCTAATGGTTTATGAAGCAGCTTTGGGACCAAAAGGTTGCCGGTTTGATTTCCTGGACCAGTAGGAATAGCTGACGTGCCCTTGAGCAAGGCACCTGACCCCCAACTGCTCCCCAGGCTGCTCTGGGTGTGTTGTATGTCACTCTGGATAAGAGCATCTGCTAAATGGCATTAATGTAATGTAATGTAATGTAAACTGCTAAAATACAAGTGCTCACTATCAGTGGCTAGCTAATAACTGTGCCTTCTTCTGGACTTGAAAGTACTGGGGGGGGGGATCAAAGTTCTTTGGTTGGTCACTTTGAGGGAAACCCTGAAAAATTCTACGTCGTAACTTGCAACATGGGGCTTCTTTCTAGTTGGAAAAGTTCCAACTAGAAATGTTTCAATTAAAGCCATTAACCATCCAGAGAGCCCTTGTGATGAGGATGCTCTCAGAGGAGGGGGGACGTAGGACGTACAGCAGATAACCTCTGAACTGGACTGAACAGAAGAATCCATCATCCATCAGTTGCAACATTTGGTGCAAAGCTTAAAGCTCTGCAGCAAAGTTGGGTTCGCATTTAGAAAAATAGGAAAAGTTCTTTGGATAGTTAAAGGATCTTAGGTGGCTTTGTTGTACATGAAGAGTGGGTTGACGATTTATGTAGATGCGGTTTAGAGGAGAAGAAAGAACGAAAGTGAGTATATAAGTGAGTATGTAAAGTATGAGAAAGTAATGTGGTGAGAAGTGAAGAAAAGAAAGGAGAAAAGAAGGAAAGGAGTCGAGTTGATCTGGATTGAGGTGTGATGTCTCCAGGGCCTCAGCCCTTCACACATGCACCCATTAGCGTGTTCCTTCTCGCGGGCTTCAGGTGACAGATAAGCGTAACGTTTTTCAAAATTTATAATGGGATTTGATGGAGAGAGAAATAGGATTCCTACAGGACGCTGGGATAATGGGGAAAATCAGCTGATAATAGATGAACGCTTAATGAAGTTGAACAGCCTGGGCGCTCCCCAAACCCCACTTCTTCTCTTTCTCTATTAAATCCTGTATGACCAGCTGAGAATCAGCAGAAAAGTGGAGTGCTTGTGATGAGGATGCTCTCAGAGGAGGGGGAGGCGTAGGACGTACAGCAGATAACCTCTGAACTGGACTGAACAGAAGAATCTATCATCCATCAATTTCAACATTTGGTGCAAAGCTTAAAGCTCTGCAGCAAATTTGGCTTCACATTTAGAAAAAAAGATTCTTTAAGAGTTCTTTGGATAGTTAAAGAATCTTAGGTGGCTTTGTTGTAGGTTCTACACAGAACTCAGGAAGGTTCCACCAGATGAACACTTTTGTGTGTTAGATTTATCTTTGAGTGTTCGTCTTGATACTCTCTCAAAATCAAGAGTGTATAATCTAGATTATTCTATCCACATTCACTGGATATGAGCAGTCATGCGCTCTGATTGGCTACTCTACTACTAGGATATCAGCTCATATACCATAAGTAGAGAAAAACAAAATGGCGGAGCGTGTTGGTGAACCAACCAAGGACGAAATAAAAACTCTACTCAAAAACTAACCCCCCAAAAAATCCAAAAAAAAGCAACAAAATATGAAATAAAAGTATTTGATGGTAATAACATAGCTTTTTTATTTTTCAAGAATTATTATCATAGCATTTTTCACAATGTAACCTAGCCAACGGTTTTTTAATTTGTGCTAGCAGCACTGGTGCAAATTGTTACTTTCACTCAAGATCTTTCTACGTTCTTCTTATTATTACCTCCTAACATTTTTAGGACGCTATTTCTCCCTCAGTTTTCAACCAATCATCACCAAATTTCCCTTGAAGAATACCTCTGGGCTGAATTAAGTTGCTATGACTTTAGGTGCTGATCTGGATCACTGAACTGGAATAATCCATGAAAAACTGGCTTTTTTCTCACTAAGCATCATTCTCTATCTCTTACCGTTCCTGATCTATAGGGTACAGTGACCAGACGTCCCGGTTTGTAAGAGTTAGCGCCAATTACTGTGAATTTAGTCACAGTATCTATCTAGTTTACATTCTAAGCGGAAATTATTTTTTCGGAAGTTTTGTATAAAGTTTTTCATCTCATCTCATTACCTCTAGCCGCTTTATCCTGTTCTACAGGGTTGCAGGCAAGCTGGAGCCTATCCCAGCTGACTACGGGCGAAAGGCGGGGTACACCCTGGACAAGTCGCCAGGTCATCACAGGGCTGACACATAGACGCAGACAACCATTCACACTCACATTCACACCTACGGTCAATTTAGAGTCACCAGTTAACCTAACCTGCATGTCTTTGGACTGTGGGGGAAACCGGAGCACCCGGAGGAAACCCACGCGGACACGGGGAGAACATGCAAACTCCGCACAGAAAGGCCCTCGCCGGCCACGGGGCTCGAACCCGGACCTTCTTGCTGTGAGGCGACAGCGCTAACCACTACACCACCGTGCCGCCGTATAAAGTTTTTATTTATCGAATTTGCAAAAAAATAAAAATGCTCGGTTTCTCAAAATCCAGTGAATGTGGATAGAATAAAACAGTTATTCCACTCAATCTCATCGTATGTGGCTTATAGCTACGTGCATTAAGGTTTTTTAGAAGCTTCTTTGGCTTGTCATTTTATGGGAACCCTACAACAGAGCGTGGAACCCATTTTTGAGAGCTAGAACTCTTAACTATCCAAGTACCTAGGAAAAATGAGTGAAACAAATAAAGAGCCTTTTGAATACAGTATGAGTGAAAAGCTTTCCTGTTCAGATAAGGTTCGAAGCAGAACTCTGTTGACTCTGTAATGCAAGAAACACTGAGATATGCATTCTTTCATCTACTTGTAAGATGGTATATTAAAAATGAATAGCAAGTGCACTTGGATGCATTTATTTACAGGAATCCATTTCAGGAAAGAGAAGGGAGATGTATTTACCTCGACTCTATGGGTGTGTTAATAACCTGAATATAGACTCGATCTTCTCCGCATTAGCCCGAGAAGGTCTGAGGCTGTCATGATGAATCTGAGGCACACAAACATGCTGACCTTTAACGAAAAGGTCCGCACCAGTAGAGCGCCTCAATGTGCAAAGACACTAATACACTGTGTGAATGGCTGGTTATAATTAGAGCAGAAGTATGATGTGTGTGTGTGTGTGTGTGTGTCCCTGTATGAGAGGAAATGTGTGTGTTTAGACACTTTCTAAGCAACTATTAGAACAGGAAGGACAGAGATACACTATCAACTGGAAAAGTGGTGAGTGTTTCTGTGAATTGCAGGCAAAAAACTGAGATTTTTTTTCATTACATTGTAAAGTAGGTAAAGCACAGAACTGGAGCATGCCGGCCGTATAATGTATATTGTTATTGATGTATAATGTTTATTGATTAGTGCTTGAGCAAAAGTGCTTACTAACTCACTAAAGTGTATCGTTTAAGTACCAGTAGCTAGTCAGAGCACTAGTGATGTATATCCGGGTCAGTAAGCACTTTTGTTGAAGTGAAAACGCACAAGTACATACAATTGTGATGAGGAGAGACAGAGTTTCAGTAAGTTGTGCTAATATGTATGTGAATCAGTGTGTGTGTGTGTTTGTACGAGTCTGCAAGGTTGTACTCGGCAGATGCCCGATGTTCATTGTAAACATGAGTAATCAGGAGCAGCTGCTCAGCTACGCTGACTCTCGATGACTGTGTGTGGCAGCTTCAAAAGAGTGTGTGTGTGTGTGTGTGTGTGTGTGTGTGTGTTTGAGAATGTGTTGCTCAGCCCAAACAAATGGAGTTGATACGACACAGAAACCCTTTCTCACACATTGACATTTTTATTTCCACTTAAACCTTTTCTACAGTAAACCTGTAATATAATCTACATTTGTGCAAATTAAAAAAAAAAAACTGTACAACTTCAAAGATTTTCTTGTCTATCAAAACATTTTATGCATTCTGATTATTAAAATTATACAATGACGACAGATTCAATTTCAAAGACAACACCGTGGGTGGCACGGTGGTGTAGTGGTTAGCACGGTCGCCTCACAGCAAGAAGGTTTCGGGTTCGAACCCAGCGGCCGGCGAGGGCCTTTCTGTGTGGAGTTTGCATGTTCTCCCCGTGTCTGCGTGGGTTTCCTCCGGGTGCTCCGGTTTGTCCCAAAGACATGCAGTTAGGTTGACGTGGGGCAGCCTTGGGCTGAGGTACCGAACCCCTGACTGCTCCCCGGGCGCTCTGGTGTGGCTGCCCACTGCTCTGAGTGTGTGCGTGTGTTCACTGCTTCAGATGGGTTAAATGCAGATGATGAATTTCACTGTGCTTGAAGTGTGCATGTGATGAATAAAGGTTTCTTTTTTTTTTTAAACAAATACACTTCAGTGTCACTTCCTTGTTTGATTGTGGCTCCGCCCCTAGCTCCACCCCTCTTTGCACTCTTATTGTATCCATATTTGGTCTGTGGTCACCTGTTGTCACCGGTTTATGTTTAGCCGCCCCTCCTTAAGAAAACTGGAAACTCATAATGAAATTGTAAGGGGCAGCTGTTGAACTTCATCAACAAACGTTTTGGTAGAACCCTCGCTGTGTCCGAAATCACTCACTACTCACGGTATAGTGGACTATATAGTGAGTTCGCCATTTTGTAGTGCTGTCCGAATGTATAGTGAGAATTATTACACCCTATATAGTGGACCACAATGCATCGTGAAAAGTAGTGTACAACCGATGGTCACTAACCAAGCAATGTATCTCATCATGCATTGTGGTCGCACTGAAAGAAAAAAAAGTGTGTTGGGATGAATGGACGGAGGAAGAAACACATTATAAACAAACATTCAAGTACAATTAAAAACAGTAAGAGAATAGAAAATAAGCTAAAATGGAATAAGACAGATAAAATACAAGAATAAAAGTTACAGTGCAGAGTGAGGAATTAAACGCCTCAAATTTGATTTAATAAAAGGCAGCAGCGAAGAAGAAAGAAAGGATTCAGCTTTGATTTAAAAGCACTGAAAGATGCAGCAGACACAAAGTACTTTGTATTTATTAATGTGGGAAATTATTTTGGTAGGGTGGCACGGTGGTGTAGTGGTTAGCGCTGTCGCCTCACAGCAAGAAGATCCAGGTTCGAGCCCCGGGGCCAGCGAGGGCCTTTCTGTGCGGAGTTTGCATGTTCTCCCCGTGTCCGCGTGGGTTTCCTCCGGGTGCTCCGGTTTCCTCCACAGTCCAAAGACATGCAGGTTAGGTTAACTGGTGACTCTAAATTGACCGTAGGTGTGAATGTGAGTGTGAATGGTTGTCTGTGTCTATGTGTCAGCCCTGTGATGACCTGGCGACTTGTCCAGGGTGTACCCCGCCTTTCGCCCGTAGTCAGCTGGGATAGGCTCCAGCTTGCCTGCGACCCTGTAGAACAGGATAAAGCGGCTAGAGATAATGAGATGAGATGAGCTGAGCTCACTATATAGTCCTCTGTATAGAATTCCATAGGTAGGGAGTAGTGAATGACTGAGTGATTTCGGACACAGGGCCTTTCATGGAGTTTTTCAGTCAAATCTGTATTATCTTTTCTTTTTTTTTCTGTGAACCTGTATCATTTATCTTTAGAGAGAGGAAATGTTTATCCTGTATATTGAGAATGTACTGGAATGATCTTTCACTGTGTTACAGTTTAACAACTGCCCTTAGACTTCCATTATAATGAAATTTTACTAAACAGTTTTTCACAGCGGGCGGCACGGTGGTGTAGTGGTTAGCGCTGTCGCCTCACAGCAAGAAGGTCCGGGTTCGAGCCCCGTAGCCGGCGAGGGCCTTTCTGTGCGGAGTTTGCATGTTCTCCCCGTGTCCGCGTGGGTTTCCTCCGGGTGCTCCGGTTTCCCCCACAGTCCAAAGACATGCAGGTTAGGTTAACTGGTGACTCTAAATTGACCGTAGGTGTGAATGAGAGTGTGAATGGTTGTCTGTGTCTGTGTGTCAGCCCTGTGATGATCTGGCGACTTGTCCAGGGTGTACCCCGCCTTTCGCCCGTAGTCAGCTGGGATAGGCTCCAGCTTGCCTGCGACCCTGTAGAACAGGATAAAGCAGCTAGAGATAATGAGATGAGTTTTTCACAGCGCAGGAAAATGGGATGAAATTCTTCTCTGTGGTGATCACACCTGTGCTACACATGTGTTGGATAGCGATAAGGTTAAAAATGCTCAAGTACTCCTTTAAATGCTATACACTCACCGGCCACTTTAATAGGAACTTGTTCTTGGTTCTAAGATCCCTGTTCTTGGCTGTAGGAATGGAACCCAATGTGGTCTTCTGTTTTTTGTTGCATGCTGAGATGCTTTTCTGCTCATCATGATTGTAAAGAGTTGCTATGAGATACTATATCCTTCCTGGCAGCTCGAACCATGAACCTGTCCATTTTCCTCTGACCTCTCTTATCAACAAGGTGTTTGTTTCCACCCACAGAACTGTCGCTCACTCAACTCAGTGTTTTTTTTGTTTTTCGCACCATTCTGTGTAGAGACTGTTGTGTGTGAAAACCCCAGGAGATCAGCAGTTTCTGAAATACTCGAACCAGTCCATCTGGCTCAAACCAACACTCATGCCACACTTTAAGATGGCAGTTTTTCCTATTCTGATGTTTGAAGTGGGGTGGCACGGTGGTGTAGCACTGTCGCCTCACAGCAAGAAGGTCCGGGTTCGAGCCCCGTGGCCGGCGAGGGCCTTTCTGTGCGGAGTTTGCATGTTCTCCCCGTGTCCGCGTGGGTTTCCTCCGGGTGCTCCGGTTTCCCCCACAGTCCAAAGACATGCAGGTTAGGTTAACTGGTGACTCTAAATTGACCGTAGGTGTGAATGTGAGTGTGAATGGTTGTCTGTGTCTATGTGTCAGCCCTGTGATGACCTGGCGACTTGTCCAGGGTGTACCTCGCCTTTCGCCCGTAGTCAGCTGGGATAGGCTCCAGCTTGCCTGCGACCCTGTAGAACAGGATAAAGCGGCTAGAGATAATGAGATGAGATGTTTGAAGTGAACGTTAACTGAAGCTCTTGAATTTATTGTATCTGCATGATTTTATGCATCAAGGGATCGGCTGATTAGAGAACCGCATCAAACAGACGGTGGATGGGTGTTCCTAATAAAGTGGCCAGTGAGTGTATAACACTACAGTAGTGATATACTGTATTGAAAACTGTTTATGAAAACATCCTGATTTTTTCAGATTTTCACTAAATGTTTCCTATAAACTATAATGATTAAAAAAATGTCACAAATGTAACTTTGACTTTATTACTTTGGTGCATTGACTGCTTTGTTTGCCAACAGCCATTTCCTATGGGTTTTAGAGTCGTTGCTATTTTAGGAAATTAAAAATCAATTAATGTGCTCGTATTTTTAAACCCTCTGTAGTCCAAGATGGCATTGGCACTTTCATGTCCTAAGACCCTGTTGGGCTACAAGTCCAAAATGAGATTTTACTCAATTCAAGTGGTGTTATTTTTATCCACGTGCAGTTTTTGAAAGGAAATGAGAGCTGATTTGATCGTATATCACAGCAGCACATCTAACCACACCTCTTATTAATTTATTTATTCGGACATGCTCTGTGCTCTGATAGTGCAAATATGATTAGATGTTTATATTTTAATGGTTCTTTGCTTCCTAAATGGCTTCTGCAACCCTCAGCTGTTGGGCTTTGCATAGAACCTGAAAGAAAATATCTTGCAAATAAACAAATTAAGCTAAAAGTCAGTCTTTAGGTCTGTCCTTCATAAAAAAAGGCTGCATTTTGAATTTGTTCTTAATGATAAAACCACTAACGTGATAAACAGATGGGACTATTTTTTGTCAAGGAGGCCGCCATAAGACCATCGTGCGTGATATCATTTTCCATGAGCACAGCGGAGGTATAACACTACGTTCACACTGCAGGCTGAAGTGACTCAAATCCGATTTTTTCGCCCATATGTGACCTGTATCCGATCTTTTATTGACAATATGAACGACACAGATCCGATTTTTTCAAATCCGACCCAGGCCGTTTGGATATGTGGTCCTAATTCCGATTCCTATCCGATCTTTTCATATGTGACTTCAGTCTGAACCGCCAGGTCGCATTCATCCGACTTACACGTCATCAACAAGCCACAAACGTTACTATTCTGCGCTGAAGTAGGCGGCGGGTCTCTCAAAAAAAGTTACAACAACATGGCGCATGACATCAATGCGACTCCGCACCCACACGTTCCTTTACGGAGCTCAGATCCTTTACGGAGTTCCTTTACGGATACGGAGCTCAGATATCAATGCGCTGCCGAAGCGCGCAGAAGGTGTTAGTACGCCTGTCATTATAGTGCGGACTTTCCATAGCATAGAAAATCGCTACGTTTCAATTTGTGTAACTGAACTTGTTTCATATCACTGGTCATATAAACCTATGTAAACAGGAAAAACATGGAAGAGTTTGGTCGCATCTAACTACAGCCCCAAAAAATACCGTTGGCCATGCTGAGCCTAGCTACATTGCTAACAGGAGTGACAGCGCGTCTGACTGCGTCTGACTGACTGGGAGGTCGCGCAAAGCTCAGACAGGTACGGAGCAGCTTGTCTCAATTCAGATAAGAGCATATTTCATTATGGAAGTACAGTGGACTGTTCCTTTAATACATCCATGTATCTGGCTAATCCAGTATGGCCACGCCCGGGGAAACGACCCAACGGACTGATGTTACAACTTTAACATGTTTTTTAAGCTAAAGTCCACTTAATTTTTTTCCATCTAGAACATCTTGTATTAATGTATAATGATGACATTTCATAACCCCATAATTTCAAATTTTCCTGGTTAATCGCTTTAGAGGAACAAACCAATGACACGTCCAGATTTAACCCCAGAGTAAATAAAGTTTGGCAGTGTTTGTGCTGTTACAGGTTACACACTTCATAAAAAAATCTTCCTTATTAGTTATTTTCTAGAGTTAAGAATTCTTGCTCAGGACAAACTGAAGAATTTATTCAAAGTAGACGGAATTTCGATTTCATAAAATCGGTGAAATTTAGTTCCCTCTAAAATTTGATCATTGTGATATATGTTTATTTTTGTAATATCTAAAAAAACCCCAGACCATTCTGTGACTCGGAAGTTATTTAATTTGAAGGGATTCCCGAGCAAATAATGCGCATGAAATTGCTAGCTATGCTCAGTCAAGCAGATAGAGGAAGTCCGTGTGTGTGTGTGTGCGCATGCGCAGGTTTACCTTTGAGCGTGCACTGACAGTTCCATCATTCTGTCGCTAAACGAACAGCTGATCACACCGAGGTGCTCGCTGAGCGCCGATATTTATTAGTTTGGTTCTGCGTTTCCTTTCCTTCATATATAACATAACGTCTTTTCTTCTCGCTTTCTTTCTGTTACTGTAGTCGGTCTTTCACGTTTCATTCACATCCTCCATTTTTCTCTCCTGTTTAGAGTTTGTATCCCACAATGCCTTGCGTGAACGGGGAAAGCCCACCAGGTGATGCATGACGTAGTATCTTGAATTGGGTCATGGTGAAGCAGGAAAAATAGCGGAGAATTTCGGGCCACGTGGCCTTAATTCATTAATTGTTCTTTTTTTTTTTTTTTTAAAAACTAATTAGTCTGTGATTTGAATTCAGTAGCTTTCGGTCCACTAAACAAAAATCACTGGATGTCAGGGAGCATTCTTTTTATGACCTACACTTGAAAAATCTGAAAGGGAGTCTACCTTTAAGGTTCTAGACGCAACCTTGTTTTGTAGTTTAGAAATATATATTTGTTCCCTGAGCTTCAACTATTATAAATGCACCCTCATTGAGAGGTATCACACTTATACTTCAATAAGTTTTAAAGATACGCTCAGTTACTTAAGTTACAGTCCAAGAATTTTACCCTGAAAGGTACACAGATTGGTACGTTCTTTTCCTGAGATTGTTACATCAGACATTTTGTGAAACGCCATCATTTTACTCCCATGAAGTTCAGTTCTCACCTGGCTGCTTCGCATGTCCCAAACAACAACCAAACCTCCAATCTACCAGAGTTACACAACCCCCTTTGTTATTTTCTTCACTTCTGTCCGTGCTTCCCCCTCAGCCGTCGCTTCATGTACCATGATTATTTCCATAAGGCTAACTCGACATTAAACACACCAAGGCATCATTAATTGCAGCTTAGGGGGGAAAAACACACAACACAGGGCTCCTGGTTTTCCATAAATCCCTGCGCTTTACTGTGGGGGACGTGGAAATGGCTCTGGTGTGCGTCCGACCACTACAAAGCCCCCTTTACTAAACTCTCAGACTAAACACCTTCCCAACAGGCACTTACGAGCAGACACACCTTCGTCTGGGAAGTCCGTGTGTGTTTTCTAAGGCTCGTCAGGCTGGGACAGGCTTTCAGCTTCTTTTTAAGGGGTATTAGTACCGAACTTTGAGGATTTGCTCTGCTGCTTGGGTTGAATGGACATGTGGGGAGTCAGGATGATGACAGCGTGTCTGAAGGGTAGCCAATGTGCGCTTGCTGTGTTTGTATTGTTCGATGCTTTAACTTTTGTGGTGCGTTGTTTGCTGTCTGTCTGTTTTCCTCTCCCTCATGCAGGATGGAAGTCATTAAGTTGCGATCACATCTTATCACCCGCTTACACATGCCCTAATCACCAGGTTGTCTTCCCTCTGAAGGCTTTGGATTTTCATGTGGAAGAGTTTTTTTTTTTTTTGCTTTACTGGCAGGAGGAAAATGACATGTGGTGGTATTTTTATGAGAAGTCACTGGTGGCCACGTACAATCTGCTGCACCAGCTAGCTATGCATTCACGATGTCCTCCAGCGTAATGAACAATGGCATATGAACGCACACAAAGATGTTTACTTCCAGGCTTAGCTTCTGTTGTGAAATTTCCAAACATCAGATCAGCGCATGCAAGAAAAATGTATCGTTTCAAGTGGTTTTACGTCCTGAGAAAATTGCCATTCCAGAAATTCATGAATATGCATTCATAGACTGACTGAAAATGCTTAAATCCTTTAGCCAAACCAAATAGCTAGCCAGCTACTTACCTGCTTGTATACTAGCTTGAATTTGTTACAAGTAAACATGCAAGGCTTTAAAATCTTTGTGCTCTTTATCATAATACAACCCCAACTCAGAAAAAGTTAGGACGGTATGTTGAAATTGAAATTAAAACCGAAAACAGTGATTTGTAAATCATCTTTGACCTGTATTGCACTCAAAGCAATACAACAGCACATTATTTGATGTTTCACCTCATGATTTTTTTTTTCAAAATAAACCCATTTTAATTTTGATTCTTGCAACACATTTCAAAAAAAAATTTTAAAGGTCCCATGGCATGAAATTTTCACTTTCTGAGGTTTTTTAACGTTAAAATGAGTTCCTCTGACCTTCTTAAGTCACCCCAGTGGCTAGAAATGTCATAATGTGTAAACCAAACTATGCCCACCCTTTGTCAACATTTGAGAATGGCGCGTCAAAACGGCGCGTTGATAGGCTCTTCCCTTTACTACGTCAGCAAGGGAGATGATCCCCACGCCCCCCCTCTGGATTCCCACCCACTGTATGGATTGCCCACCCAGCTCAAAAGTTGCCACCATAGATACGTCACTTCAATTTTGTAGTGAGGAGACCATAGAGGACACAACAACATGGCACCACCTAAGCGAGCGAAACATGGAAATTGCGCTGTACATGGATGTGACAACACAGAAAGGAGTCTGTTTTTACTGCCGACGGGAGAGCCCCTGAAGACACAGTGGCTTAATTTTATTTACTCCAATAATACGCCGTCGAGTCTACCTAAGACGGTGTATGTTTGTTGGAAGCATTTTCCTGATGAATGTTTCCACAACTTGGGACAGTACAGGGCAGGTTTTGCACATCAACTGTCACTGAAGCCTGGGTCCGTACCAAGCATCCCTGCCGCATCAGCCACAAACACCGAACAAGTAAGTGTATAACTGTTAAGTCGTTTTGCCGTGTTTTAAAATCGGTGCCACGTTAGCCTTGCAATGGCTACATTAGCTGTGCAGCTAACCGCTTCCTGCAGTTAGCCAGGTACTCTGTGCTACAAAACCAAAAAGCATGCAGCATGCTCTGTTAAACTGAGTTTAGTCTGGAAATTGACTGTAACTTATGAGCTTATGTTTGACTATTGCTCCGCAATGCATGTCTTCTGTTGGATAAGCGATATGTTGCTGTAGTTGCTGCTTCTATCCTCTTTGGTTATGGAGTGCGTGTTCAAGCCTAGGGTATTATACGTTCGTAAACTACCACTCCGAACACTCTCACTCATGCCCGCAGCTTGGTCAAGCCCGCCCCCCTCCCCCCATGGCCCGCCCCCACCCTCTACCCTTCCCCGCCTCCATGCTTCTCATTAGCAAAACGATGCACGGGGAAAAGGGCTGAAATGGGGCTTTTTCCCAGGAGGCTATATCTACGTGCCGAGGGTTCATTTCGAGAAAGGCTGCGGATATAACATCCGGAAACCTCCACGAGCCCGTTTAAAGCATCAACAAACCACCATGCCATGGGTCCTTTAACAGTAAAGCATTTACCATTTTATAATGTTCCCGTTCCTTCTTACAACACTTAAAATATGTTTAGGAACTGAAAACACCAAGTGATGGAGTGTTTCAGGTGTTATTTTGTTCCATTCTTCCTGCAAAGAGGTCTTAAAGTGTGCAACAGTACGGGGTCGGCACTGTCATATTTTTCATTTCAAAATTCACCACACATTCTCTATTGGGGACAGAGGGGATACACCCTCTTCTTCCACAGCCATGCCTTTGTAATGTGTGCAGAATGTGGTTTTCCAACGTCTTGTTGAAATATCCCTGGAAAAGATGGCATCTTGAAGAAAGTATGAGTTGCTCCAAAATCTCAGTGTACTTGTCTGCATTAATGCTCCATCACAGAAGTGTAAGTTACCTCTGACAAGGGCACTGACACAACTCTATACCGTGACAGGCCCTGGTTTTTGGAATTGTTCCTGGTAACAGTCTGGATGGTCCTTTTCGTCTTTGGTCCGGAGCACACGGTGTCCATTTCCTCCAAAAAAGACCATAGAATACTGATTCGTCTGACCACAATACACATTTCCACTGTGTGATGGTCCATCCCAGATTCCACTGAGCCCAGAGAAGTCGATGGGCTTCTGAACACAGTTAATATAAGGCTTTCTTTTTGCACAGTAAAGTTTTAACTGCTATTTGTGGATGTAACTCTGTATTGTAGAGCTTGACAAAAGTTTGCCAAAGTAATCCCGAGCCCATGTGGTTATATCAGCTATAGATGAATGACGGTTCTTGATGCAGTGCCGTTTGAGGGATTAGAGATCATGGGTGTTCAGCTTAGGCATGCGCCCTTGCCCTTTACACACTGAAATTCCTCAAGATTCCTTGAATCGTTTAATGATATTATGCACTGTATAAGGTGAAATATCCAAATCCCTTCCTGTCTTTCTTTGAGGAATATTGTTAAACATTTCAAAAATTTTCTCACACATTTGGTGACAAACTGGAGATCCTCGGCCCATCTTTGCCCCTCAAAAACTAGGCCAGGGGTCACCAAACTTTTTTCTCTGGGGGCCACATTGTCGTTCCTGACTGTGATGGAGGGCCGGGGTCGGGTCAGCTATATAACATAGAATTGTATGACCCAGACAAATATGACCACCAACAGGCCTCATTGTATAGTAGAGAATACTAGCCTGGCACAGCCATCCCCACTACTATATCCCCACTTCTATCTCAACACTTGATTCCTGGCACATATTTGTTTATCTTTACTAGTGGTTTGCAAAAGTAGTAATCGAGTCTTCACACTTTGTTTTAATTTGAAATATCACAGATATTCCATTTATTTATTTTCTAATAAAAATAACATCAAAGCTGTCAAGGTAAGAAACATCTGCCTTGTTGAGGTGATTGACACTGGCAAAGGCGAGTGGAAAATTATAAATTGTAGGTAGGCCTGTTGATATTATTAATAATATTAATAATAATTGTGTGCAGCACTTAATAAAGGTCAAATAAATAGGCCTATAAAATAAATACATTAAAAAAAAGTGAAATTATAATAATATGAGCAATAGATCACAGCAGTTGTGCTGTGTCCTGCACGTCATTGCTCTCATCCATGGCCAAAGCAAAAAACTCGAATTCTGACGCTTTCTCATTCAGCTGGTCATACACGTTGTCCCCCAAATCTTCGGTTCGCCTGGTCATAGTAGGTGCGGAGCAGTGGCGGCTGGTAGTCTTTCAAACAGGGGAGGCTGGTCGGTTACGATATTTCCAGATTTTAAAAGAAAAAAGAAAAAACATCAGTTTTGCCCATACTCTTGCCTCTGATTGTTGGCAGGGTCACAAACTGTGAAATAACAGGTTCTTTTGGCCCATTAGTCTACTGTCCAATATACATGATGGTGGTGTTGGGGGGGTATATTTTAACATTTTATATTTTAAAATTGTGGCATGTTGTTTAAAAATTGATCATTATTGAAAGCAGCTCTTTGTCAGGAACCTCAGCAGTAACAGCAGAGTGTTCTGGAATAGGCACAAGCACTGACCTTGAGGAGCCAAACATAGAGCTGGGTGCCACACATTTCATTCAATGACACTTTCCCTATATTTTACTTATTTTGACTGAGAAATGTTTTATTGACAATTTTGATAACCCTTCACTTTTAATCCAGGTCTGTAGTGTGAAATGTTCTCGGCTGTGTTTTTGTTTAAAAATGTTTTCCAAATTGTAGCGGTGTTTAATTCATATCCAGAGAAATATATATTCCAATATAATATACTCAGCATAAACATTTTAAATAGATTCTATATTTTTGGTCCATCCATGACATATTACTAAAGTAGCCTATTTACTGTTGTTGATGTGAGTCACTTGCTGTTAGCCAATTCACTTTCTCGTACCAGGAGAGCTGAAAGGAACGAGTATTATTCCCTACCTTTTTCACCAAGTCAGTTTGAGGCGTTGGTCTACCCTGCTCTTTAATTTTAATGTTTTCCTCGAAAGGAAGACTGGCAAATGGCTTCGCCAAAATTAAATCAGCAATGCTTGGCATCCGTGCGCAGCTTTCTTGCTAGCTGACTAGCCCCCTCAAGTTCAAGTTCAGTCACTCAAATAAACGAAATTTCTGGAACTAAGATCGCAAACTTGACAACACTATATTTACACTTTATTTACAATGAAAATATATACAAACTAAAAAAGCTGGTAGAAACCGTATGTAATGAATGAAATCGAAATGTAAGCTGATCTCTTACAATACACCACACCACTTGCGAATCTGCATGAGACTGAACTGAAATTCACCGCTGCCTGTCTATAGTTGAAACGAGCTGTCAATCAAAGAAAATATCCGGCCGCTTTCACCAATCACCAGTCTCCTCGCGGAAACTGCCATGTCCCTCCCACTGTGAGGCTGGGAGTCCGTGGGCGGGCATTTTCGCAGTATTTGTCCAATAATCGTCTTGCATTTTGATATTGAAAGCGCATAGCTCCCAAATGCCATTGAAGTCCACTGAGGCTGGGCTGCATCGCGCTGTCACGAGAGGGAAAAACTCACGCACACATTAGGCGAACTGGAGAAAGTTATAACGGAATGATTTCGCACTGTAGTTGGGTTGAGCACATATATTTCTATGATTCTGGATCTGAAATAGCAATGTTATAAGGTCGGCTATAACATAAGCCTAGCGCAATTCATCCTACACGATGTTCGTCATTTTTAGAGGAGGCTGAGCCTCCCTCGTTGTCTTAGAGCAATCACCCGTGGTGCGGAGAGACTCACCACGTTGAGCGCATCCTTCTTGTCGGGACACACCTCCTCGGCCACAGCAAGCATGCATACTTTAACAAAGTCCCCATCAGTAAACGGCTTTCCATGGGTAGCTAGTAGGTGAGCTACCTGATAGCTAGCTCAGACAGCAGCCTGGTTGATCTGGGTTTGGCGAAGGAATACATTCTGTTGTGCAGCCGGTCCGCATTTCATCCTCCGAATCCTGTCTTCTCTTGTTTGCCCTCGCAAACTAGCATACTCTTTGTGGCGGGTTTCGTAGTGACGATGCAGATTATATTCTTTGAAAACCGACACACTTTCTTTACATACAAGACAAACTGCACGGTCCTTACACTGAATGAAAAAAAATTGGTGGTCCACTGTTCTTTAAAAACTCTGCACTCTCTGTCAGCTTTTCGCTTACCACTGGCCATTTTGCTGTCCTGAACACTGACAGTTCTCTGCGCGTGCGCTGCCTGTCACTGCTTGATCGCGAGCATATGACGAAAATTCGGAAAATATGAATAGTTCATTTTATAACTAAATATCAATTTTAATTGATAAAATCAACAAAATACAAGATGCAGACATGTTATTATTTGCCAAAAAGCAATTTACAAAAATAGGCCATGAACACTTTTGGGGATTGCCTCATAGGGCTGGTTCAAGTGGTGGGGGACAGAGGGGCTGGGGGGGCCGGTCAAAGGGGGGTGGCGGGCCGGAGTCGGCCCGTGGGCCGTAGTTTGATGACCCCTGAACTAGGCCTTTCTAGAGACTGCTTTTGTACCAAACCATGATTACAATCACCTGTTGACGTCACCTGTTTCAAATCACATCATTATTGAATTGTTTTACCTCATTACTAGCCTTAAATTTCCCTTGTCCCAACTTTTTTGGAATGTGTAGGTCTGAAACGCAGGAATGGATGTATATTAACAAATGAAATGAAGTCGACCAACAAAACATGAAATATCTTGGGTTCATGCTGTCTGCAATGAGATATACAGTGGTGCTTGAAAGTTTGTGAACCCTTTCAAATTTTCTATATTTCTGCATAAATATGACCTCAAACATCATCAGATTTTCACACAAGCCCTAAAAGCAGATAAAGAGAACCCAGTTAAACAAATAAGACAAAAATATAATACTTGGCCATTTATTTATTGAGGAAAATGTTCCAATATTACATATCTAGGGCGGCACAGTGGTGTAGTGGTTAGCGCTGTCGCCTCACAGCAAGAAGGTCCAGGTTCAAGCCCCATGGCCGGCGAGGGCCTTTCTGTGTGGAGTTTGCATGTTCTCCCTGTGTCCGCGTGGGTTTCCTCTGGGTGCTCCGGTTTCCCCCACAGTCCAAAGATATGCAGGTTAGGTTAACTGGTGACTCTACGTAAATTGACCGTAGGTGTGAGTGTGAATGGTTGTCTGTGTCTATGTGTCAGCCCTGTGATGACTGGGCGACTTGTCCAGGGTGTACCCTGCCTTTCGCCCGTAGTCAGCTGGGATAGGCTCCAGCTCGCCTGCGACCCTGTAGAACAGGATAAAGCGGCTAGAGATAATGAGATGAATGAGATTACATATCTGTGAGTGGCAAAAGTATGTGAACCTCTAGGATTAGCAGTTAATTTGAAGGTGAAATTAGAGTCAGGTGTTTTCAATCAGTGGGATGACAATCAGGTGTGAGTGGGCACCCTGTTTTATTTAAAGAACAGGGATCTATCAAAGTCTGATCTTCACAACACATGCTTGTGGAAGTGTATCATGGCACGAACAAAGGAGATTTCTGAGGACCTCAGAAAAAGCATTGTTGATGCTCATCAGGCTGGAAAAGGTTACAAAACCATCTCTAAAGAGTTTGGACTCCACCAATCTACAGTCAGACAGATTGTGTACAAATGGAGGAAATTCAAGACCATTGTTACCCTCCCCAGGAGTGGTTGACCCACAAAGATCACTCCAAGAGCAAGGCGTGTAATAGTCGGCGAGGTCACAAAGGACCCCAGGGTAACTTCTAAGCAACTGAAGGCCTCTCTCAACATTGGCTAATGTTTATGTTCATGAATCCACCATCAGGAGAACACTGAACAACAATGGTGTACATGGCAGGGTTGCAAGGAGAAAGCCACTGCTCTCCAAAAACAACATTGCTGCTCGTCTGCAGTTTGCTAAAGATCACGTGGACAAGCCAGAAGGCTATTGGAAAAATGTTTTGTGGATGGATGAGACCAAAATAGAACTTTTTGGTTTAAATGAGAAGCGTTATGTTTGGAGAAAGGAAAAGACTGCATTCCAGCATAAGAACTTTATCCCATCTGTGAAACATGGTGGTGGTAGTATCATGGTTTGGGCCTGTTTTGTTGCATCTGGGCCAGGATGGCTTGCCATCATTGATGGAACAATGAATTCTGAATTATACCAGCGAATTCTAAAGGAAAATGTCAGGACATCTGTCCATGAACTGAATCTCAAGAGGAGGTGGGTCATGCAGCAAGACAACAACCCTAAGCACACAAGTCGTTCTACCAAAGAATGGTTAAAGAAGAATAAAGTGAATGTTTTGGAATGGCCAAGTCAAAGTCCCGACCTTAATCCAGTCGAAATGTTGTGGAAGGACCTGAAGCGAGCAGTTCATGTGAGGAAACCCACCAACATCCCAGAGTTGAAGCTGTTCTGTATGGAGGAATGGGCTAAAATTCCTCCAAGCCGGTGTGCAGGACTGATCAACAGTTACCGCAAACGTTTAGTTGCAGTTATTGCTGCACAAGGGGGTCACACCAGATACTGAAAGCAAAGGTTCACATACTTTTGCTACTCACAGATATGTAATATTGGATCATTTTCCTCAATAAATAAATGACCGAGTATAATATTTTTGTCTCATTTGTTTAACTGGGTTCTCTTTATCTACTTTTAGGACTTGTGTGAAAATCTGATGATGTTTTAGGTCGTATTTATGCAGAAATATAGAAAATTCAAAAGGGTTCACAAACTTTCAAGCACCACTGTAAGTCAAATTACAAGTTAGAAATCACTGCTTCCTTTTTTAATTTAAATTTTTCATACCATTCCAACTTTTTCTGATTTGCGGTTGCACAACAATGACCGTAAACAAGTACACAAGAAACTATGAGAAACTACATTCAGTGAAACTTTGCAATAAGACCTAGATACACCCGGGTAGAAATAGAAAAAAAAAAAATCAAGGGCAAACACAAAACAGGTGAATACAACTGGGGAAGAAACCAATGACAGGACAAGGTGGAAACCGGACCAAAAGAGAAATCAAACCAAAAGCACATCGCTTTTTCATGCAAAAACAAAATGAGTTGTGCTTCGTAACTTTGTAACTCAACACAGTTTGTTTGGCTAAAAAGTTCCAAAGTACCACATTTCCCTTAAATAATTTGCATGCTGAGCCTGTTTAATGACATCACAAAGTGAGCTCTTTTGTAACCCCACCCGCAGACGTGATGAGAAAATGATTTCTTTAAAAAGTAAAATCTCAGGATAAATCTTGTAAACGTAGTAAATATGGACTAATCCATCTAGGAAGTATTTAGAAATGCTGTTTTTACATTCCATGTCGATCTTTGGCTTTCAAACTTCCTGCACACTCACTAAGTGCAAATCTATCCACAGACCTCATAATTCAACTTGGCAGCAAACGAATTTTATTCATTGTGCTTTATTTCCTCCTGTTTGATTTCCCTCCAGGTGTTTTTGTTGCCTCATTGTTTTGCGCACACTGTTATTGCGACAGTTTGTGCCCAAATCAGCTCCAAGATCCCTTTTGTGTTTGAATTTAGCCAGCCGTGCACAGCCTGGCTCCAGCCCAGCTCTGTCATTAGACTTCCTTTGTTTTCTCTCCTCGCCGTTCCGTTTGTTTTGCTTCTCCTTCTCTTTTTTTCCCCTCATATTCCACGCTAAATATTTATACAAATCGCAACTTCCTGTCGAAATCATTTACGCTCCCATAATAGCTCCAGCGCTGGGTTGCACAATAGGAGCCGTCGCGGTCGAGGCAGGGGTGTCTCTGATTTCTAAACTCTCGGGGCTCTTTTGTTTTTCGCTAAATAGAGATTGAAAGCTCCTCAGCTAGCAATATTGGGTGCCATGCGTTGCAGAAAACAGGGCCTTCAGACATTAGAAGGCTGCGTTGTCATTCATTGCAGCTGGAGCTTCGGCTTTGACCCATGTAGATGTCGGGAGAACCGTGTGTGTGTGTGTGCGCATGAATTTGGCCTTGTTCCAGAGGTGACTTTTTAGTAGGGTTTTAGTGTTCCCCAGCCACATGGTGCTGAGTTTGGATGTGCTCATTCCTGTTTTTGTTGCTTTACATCTTTGTATATTGATGAATTAAAATCAGTAAAAACCGGCCAGGGGCGTGGCCATCCTTCACATGAGCCAAGCCAATCTCAGACGTTTTTACTTCTAAGCGTACTTAACGATTTTGAGCAAATATTTTAAGCAGTAGGAACTGTGAAGCCATCTGACAAATCAGATATTTTTACCATAACTTGATGGCCACCCTTTAAAGTAACACCGCCCCAAACCCTGATTTCCCCCCACGCCAACCCTAAAACACACCCTCGCCACCCCATGCTTAAAAACCCGGACACGCCCCTGAAACAGCCACACAAACTCAGCGAGTGTTTACAGAGCACATTTCTTTTGTCCATTGTGGATTAATTTAACCTTTAACGTGGAGGCAGCAGTTAGACACGGGCCAAAAAAACAAAATGAAGGAACAGCTTGCAAGTGCTTTTGGCATGTGCCGAAGATCAGCCCATCCAAATAACAGCCCCCGGAAGACAAACACGCGGCCGCGCGCACACACTTTGTCCTCTTTGATCTTGCTTTCTCGTCTGCTTGAGCAGCATGACTGATCTGCGTGTCATCTGTCTCATGAAAATCAAGTCCCCCCCTCCTGTCTTTTCTTCATTCGCTTTCCTCTGTCTCTGAGTAAAAATGTCAGAAGGGGGGAGTTTGGGAGAGAGCATGTCGCCTTTTGTTTTCTCCGACACAAGTTTAGTAGTCTCCGACGATGAGGAGGCACCTCTGACCTTTTGCTGAGCTTTGGCTGGTATTTCGGCAAAAAAAGCAGAAAAACGGATTGTCCGTGAACATGGGCACGTCTGTTTAAGCGTGTGTGTGTGTGTGTGTGTTATTTTGTCTCCCATCTCAGTATGAGCACAAACTCCAGAATCCGTCACAGAGGATTCTGGAGTTCAACTTCTGATTAAAAACCAGACGAGTCTTTTGAAGGAAATGAGCTAAAATGTGCTTCCGTTGTCATCCCGCACTTTCAGAGATGACCAGCAGTCACAATTGAGTGACCGAATCTAATCTCAAGTACTGACCTGTCCAAGACAAAGAGGATCGGATTCTTGCATTCTTGTACTTTCCCCCCACACACACACCCATACTGTATCCTGTATAAGCGAACAAGCAAAGGCACACTGAGTGTTAGATTAGCAAACTAAACAAGCAAGCAACCAACGATCAGAGGAAATCAACTTTTTCCCTGCTGTTGTCACACGGCGTGTTGCGCTCCAAATAGCATCTGCTCTAATTTATCACCGGGTGGTTATGGATGAAGACATCTGCAGCGGTTCGAGAAGGAGCTAATTGGTGTGCAGCATGGAACAGAAAACACTCGCTGCCATGCTGAGACCTAACACCACATCCTCAGCATAAATAGATTTCATAATTAAGTTGTGTTTACCAGAAATGTTATTTATTTAATTTAATTTGATTTTTTTTAATAGAGGTGTATCTGCATGTTGGGATTAAGGTTATGGTTATGTTTTTATACGAATCACCGTTTTTAATTTGTATCACATGTATACTAGTGCATCTCAAAAAATTAGAATACCATGAAAAAGTTCCTTTTTTTCATAATTTAATTCAAAAAGGTAAACTTTCATATATTCTATATTCATTACATGTAAAGTGAAATATTTAAAGCCTTTTTTGTTTTAATTTTGATGATTATGGCTTATAGCTCATGAAAATCAGAAATCCAGTATCTCAAATTATTAGAATATTCCCTAAGGTCAATCAAAAAAGGATTTACAATACAGAAATGTCCAACTTCTGAAAAGTATATTCATTTATACACTCAATACTTGGTTGGGGCTCCTTTACCATGAATTACTGTATCAATGCGGTGTGGCATGGAGGTGATCAGTCTGTGGCACTGCTGAGGTCTTATTGAAGCCCAGGTTGCTTTGATAGTGGCCTTCAGCGTATCTGTATTTTTGGGTCGGGTGTTTCTCATCTTCCTCTTGACAATACCCCATAGATTCTCTATGGGGTTCAGGTCAGGCAAGTTGGCTGGCCAATCAAACACAGTAATATCATGGTCAGCAAACCATTTGGTAGTAGTTTTGGCACTGTGGGTAGGTGCTAAGTCCTGCTGGAAAAGGAAATCAGCATCTCCAAAAAGCTCGTCAGCAGATGGAAGCATGAAGTGCTCTAAAATCTCCTGGTAGATGGCTGTGTTGACTTTGGACTTGATAAAACACAGTGGACCAACACCAGCAGATGACATGGCACCCCAAATCATCACAGACTGTGGAAACTTCACACTGGGCTTCAAACACCTTGGATTCTGTGCCTCTCCACTCTTCCTCCAGACTCTAGAACCGTGATTTCCAAATTAAATGCAAAATGTACTTTCACCTGAAAAGAGGACTTTGGACCACTGAGCAACAGTCCATTTCTTTCTCTCCTTAGCCCAGATAAGACACTTCTGACATTGTCTCTGGCTCAGGAGTAGCTTGATATTAGGAATGCGAAAGTTGTATCCCCTTTCTTGAAGATGTCTGTTCGTGATGGGTCTTGATACACTGACACCAGCCTCAGTCCACTCCTTGTGAAGCCCTCCCAAGTTCTTGAATCAACTTTTCTTCACAATTCTCTCAAGACTGCAGCCATCCCTGTTGCTTGTGCACCTTTTCCAGCCACCCTTTTCAGCAATGACCTTTTGTGGCTTACCCTCCTTGTGGAGGGTATCAGTGATCATCTTTTGGACAACAGTCAAGTCAGCAGTCTTCCCCATGATTGTGGTTGTGTGTACTGAACTAGACCGAGAGATACACTGTGTTCATACTGTTTTACTCAAACTCGAAATGAAATATTCTAATATTTTGAGATGTTTTTTTTATGTTTTTGTACTGTATGCCATACTGATTAAAATTAAAATGGAAAAATGCTTGAAACATTTTAGTTTATGTGTAATGAGTCTATAATATATAACATTTTCACTTTCTTAAATAACTGATGGAAAATATTGAACTTTTTCACAATATTCTAATTTTTTGAGATGCACTAGTATAGTATATGACATACAATTTATAGCTACATTCAATGACCACGTTATCAGGTGCACAATATACGTCTACAGCTCATATGCACTCTATGTTCTCTAGACTTTACTTTAAGGTTGCCGTCTTGTTGCGGGATAGATTTTTATTTCAAAAACACATTAAAGGAGAATTGAAGGCAATTTTTAAATCAAAATTCTATTTCTCATTTTATTAAATATCGGAATGCATTTTTGATCGCTGTTTTGTCACTGCGATAGCAAGTTATGAGTGTTTGAAATACGCTCTGTAATATATCAGTCCATATGTCAAAGCAATGGCCATAAACGAGATTCGTTGAGACCTGTGCGAGACATCGTAGAACGGAAGTAAAACGTACAGCGCAAATCAAAGTGACCAACATCTGCCAACGTTCACTGTGTCCAAAATCACTCACTCGTTCACTACTCCCTATATAGGGAATTACTATATAGAGGACTATATAGTGAGCTCATTGGTAAAATGGAAAAACACTTTCGGACACTACTCCATCGCACTGGGATTTACGTCATTACTGTTGCACAATTAAAATGTGCCAGATCAGTCAGCCGGTGGGTTTTCAAAGTAATAAATACATGCATGTGTTTTTGTGATAAATCCATATTATACTGAGCGTATAATTTCCCACATTAATCAATACAAAGTACCTGCATCTTTCAGGTTTTTTTTAAATCAAGGCTGAACACTTTCTTCTTTGCCGCTGCCTTTTATTAAATCAAATTTGAGACTTTTAATTTGATTTCTTTCAGCGCGACCGCAATGCATGATGAGATATATTGCTTTGGTTAGTGACCATCGTTGTATACTACTTTTCGTGATGCATTGTGGGATACTTTGAGTGGACTATATAGGGTGTAAATAATCCTCACTAAGGTTTCGGACAACACTACAGAATGGCATCCCCACTATATAGTGCCCTATATAGTGAGTAGGGAGCGATGTCGGACACAGGGGTAGTCAAAAGACGCGCGCGCCCTCTTTCGAATGCTGATGTAATCCAGCCAGAAGTTTTGTTTGGTTTGGTAGCAATCAGGAAAGTTTGAAAAAAGTAGGCAGTAATCGTCATTTAAACTCGAATACTTCGTTTGGAAAACAGTTTTCAAAATGGCGGCACTGACACCTGGCTGACACTACACGTTTCGAAGTCTCGCACAAGTCTCGTGAAGATCGCATGGATAAGCGACGCCTGCCATGGACCAAACGAACTAAATTCAACACGGCTACAAACCGAATAGGCCGATAAGTATAATATTTAATTGCAATTAGTTGCCAATACGAGTCACGATATAAGGCCACTAAAACCTGAAAACGTAATTGAATAACACGTTAATTAAGAAATGAAGCAAGTTTGAAAATGATTTCAGTTCCCCTTTAAAAAAACAGACAAACAAAAAAAAACAACCAAGGGGTGTGCAAACTTTTGCACTCAACTCTATATGGTCCCTTTCTATTGAGAACTTGGATACAGTAGGGTGCAGCAAAGCGATAATGTATATTGAATGTTGGTGTCGTTTATGTGCTCAGCAGGTTTGGAGTTGCCGTTCATGATGATGTCACACCCTCTGATTCCCGTAAGCCTGCCCCCTGCCTCGGTCACCATGGCAATGAATCAGATGAACCACCTGAGCACCATCGCCAGCATGGCTGCCACCGCTCAGGTGCAGAACGACTCGAGCCGACTGGCCACTTCTGTCATTAAGGTTAGGACGTCATGTCCGGATCAGTTGTTTGATTACAGTCATTTATTTCAGAGTTAAATAAAGAAAGAAAATCAGTGTGTGTTTTTTTTTTTTTAGAAAAACCCAGAAGGCAAGAATAGCCGCAGCGGTAGAAGTGTGTCAGGATGATTAGAGCCTGATTGCCTGAGCTGTGAAGAAAGCTTTCTAAACCGATAACACTGATGTGCGTGTTTGTGTTTTAGGAGCGAGTGCGAGACAGTCCTTCCCCATCTCCCTCTCTGGAGGACGGCCGCAGGTCAGGGAGTCACGTATCCTCCAGGCAGAGCAGCAGCGTGTCCAGTTCTCCTGCTCACACCGAGAGCTCGTCTGATCGGCCACGTACGTCTGCGCACACACTTCAGACAACTCTGTCGTCTTTCTCACTCCAAACCATCAAAAAAATTGACAATTATAGAATTTTGTCCTATTTTTCCGATCTAAACAATCTAACTGAAAGTATGAGATTTTATTATGTGTGTCATATATAGAGGATATTACACGCTTGAGCGAAGAGATGAAGTTTATCTTCGAGTGGTGAACATATTCACGAGTGAAAATACTTTTCAACGTGAGAAGATAAGGGCGGCACGGTGGTGTAGTGGTTAGCGCTGTCGTCTCGCAGCAAGAAGGTCCGGGTTGGAGCCCCGTGGCCGGCGAGGGCCTTTCTGTGCGGAGTTTGCATGTTCTCCCCGTGTCTGCGTGGGTTTCCTCCGGGTGCTCCGGTTTCCCCCACAGTCCAAAGACATGCAGGTTAGGTTAACTGGTGACTCTAAATTGAGCGTAGGTGTGAATGTGAGTGTGAATGGTTGTCTGTGTCTATGTGTCAGCCCTGTGATGACCTGGCGACTTGTCCAGGGTGTACCCCGCCTTTCGCCCGTAGTCAGCTGGGATAGGCTCCAGCTTGCCTGCGACCCTGTAGAACAGGATAAAGCGGCTAGAGATAATGAGATGAGAGATGAGATGAGAAGATAAACTTCATATCTTCATACCACTGTGTAATGTTCTTTAGATTATATGGACACGTCCACAAAAAAAAAATGCGCAAGTTAATCAAAAGAAGTTTAATTTTGAATGGTTCACCATTTTGACAACGCGCATCTAGTCAGCGGGAAGACACTGGGAGTGACGTCATCGGAGTGAAATATCGGGAAATATGTCACTCAGATCCGTGATGTATTTCGTATGAAAGATGTGAGTTTTTCAACACAAGAAGATAAACTTCATATCTTCAAGCTAATGTGTGATTTTCTTTTTATTATATCGACACATTCACAAACAAAAAGTACCCAAATTTATCAAAGCGATTCATCGATTTCATCACAAGTGACATATTGAGATTTATGTCACGGTTTCGGTTCTCCAGCTCCATTATGAAAAACACGATCCACATTCACTGGATTTGAGCAATCGCACACTCTGATTAACTGCTCTACTACTAGGATATCAGCTCATATACCATGAGTCGAGAAAAACAAGCGTGTTGCTGAACCAACCAAGGGTGAAATGAAAACTCTACATGAAAACAAAACCCCCAAAAATACAAAAAAGCAGCAAAATATGGAATAAAAGTATTTGATGATAGGAATGTATCTTTTTTTATTTTTCAAGAAGTATTATTATTATGGGTGGCACGGTGGTGTAGTGGTTAGCGCTGTCGCCTCACAGCAAGAAGGTCCGGGTTCGAGCCCCGTGGCCGGCGAGGGCCTTTCTGTGTGGAGTTTGCATGTTCTCCCCGTGTCCGCGTGGGTTTCCTCCGGGTGCTCCGGTTTCCCCCACAGTCCAAAGACATGCAGGTTAGGTTAACTGGTGGCTCTAAATTGACCGTAGGTGTGAATGTGAGTGTGAATGGTTGTCTGTGTCTATGTGTCAGCCCTGTGATGACCTGGCGACTTGTCCAGGGTGTACCCCGCCTTTCGCCCATAGTCAGCTGGGATAGGCTCCAGCTTGCCTGCGACCCTGTAGAACAGGATAAAGCGGCTAGAGATAATGAGATGAGATGAGATTATTATTATTATCGCATTTTTCACAAATTGCTCCTGTCATTTCGCTGGTTTGTTTCTATTCTAAGTGGAAATGATTTTGTCAGACATTTTGTGCAAAGGTTTTATTTATCAAATTTGCAAAAAATAAAAATAAAAACGCTCTGTTTCTCAAAATCCAGTGAATGTGGATCGAATAAAACAGTTATTCCACTCAGTCTCGTCGTACATGGATTATAGCCAACTCGGTGCTACGTGCCTCGTCAGCTTTCAGCTCATGTACGACTCGATTTCGTGGAATAACTGTTAAATACCACAAAATGAGTCCAGTTGGTCAAAAAATGAAAAAAATGTTTTTTTCTTTTATCGGATATTCTAAATCTACTGTTACGTATCTTTATCTTTAAGGGGTTGTGTGTTAAATTTGGTGGAACCAATCCAGAGAAATTCGTGAAAATGTTTACAGTGTCATCATCTTAATAGAAAATCAAGTTTGGAGAAAATCAGCTGTAAACTTTGGGATGTGTAAATTGAAATTAATGCATGACAAACATTCGTTTGGCCTACAAAATCATATTTATAGGTTGTTTTTCAGTATAATATTTTGGTCATGGATACGTTATAGATTAATGGCAAAATTAAAAACGAACAAACCAAAAAAAAAAAAAACCCGAACAGACACTTTTGTGGTGACGCCCCATATATATATATATAATATTTTTTAACCATCATTTCTGTTACACTACAGACGAGTCCACTCACTTGGGATAAGCACTTGCGATATGTGCTTTTATGATAATGTGGTGACTCGGGTGCACACCGCAGCCTCACAAGTGTGCCAGGCTTTTAGCATTAGGTATAAGATGATACCGTATAATCTGCTGAAAGGAGAACTTTCATTGAATCCGGATCTTACTTTAGGAGATAAAACTGCACAAGCACATGTCAAGCGTTCTGCTTTTATCTTCTCGACTAATACACTAATATAAAAGTTATATCTTGGGTAACTGATCCGTGAGTATGACCTCAAATTGTGCAGCGCATCTGGCTGCGCTTTAAATCCTTTTTTTTTTTTTTTAAATCAGATTTAAAGTGGACACCTTTAAAGCACTTATAAGACATCCTACCCAAGTGTCTGGTTTCGTTATTGGTTTAGCGGTTGTCCACAGTAAGATTTGATTTTGAGCTTTATTCGGGTTAAGATGACTAATTTATGGTCAAAGTTTGAAGCAAATTCAGAGTGACGTTCAAATATCACGTTCAGCTTGGGAAGCTCACGCTTTTTGTTTTCCGTCACAAGTAGAGTTGGAGTCTTGGCTAGGTAGATGAAGTGATGCACTACAGCTGGACGACGTCACTTTTTCGTTCATGGCTTTATCGTGCACACCAGTTTTACTTCCACCAGAACCTTCTCACGCATCCTGATCCTTCCACACTCACTTTCACCGTTTCACCTGCAGCTGTCCATCAGAATGGTCTTTCCCTGGGTCACGCTCTCTTAGGCCTGTCTCCCAATGCACCGCCCGGCCCAAAAGAGGGAGATCTGGCAACCCAAGACGCTGGTCACGACTCAAGGAGGATGCATGCAGAAAAGGGTGAGGCATTGTTTGTTTTTTGGGTTTTTTTTAATTCCTAGTCCTTCATGGCATTTGTTGAAGTAATATGACCAGGAGAAAGTTTAAAAAATCTAGAATCCAACCGGATAAGGGAAAAAAAAATCAGTGATAAAAATTAAACATCTGGTATAAACAGGCCTAATCACATCTGGTGGTGACAAAGTTGTCTATACAGGCATCTGTCGCTAGTCAGATGAATGGTACAGAAAGCTGCAGCTAGGAAGCTGAAAAATTCTACAATGATTTTAGAACATATTTACATATTTGTGCAAGGCATTGTGGGTATTTGAGGAACTGGACTCGACAACGAGTCTTAAATTCTGCCCTCAAACCTTCTCCATTATAGAATACGACATAATATGATTATTAATAACACATTTAATTATACTGCTGGAAAAATCTAGGGTTAGAGAGTTCTTGGGTTGGAGCATGCAAAAGTTTGTGCACCCTTTGGACAAAACGACAAAGAAACGTAATTTATAGCGTCACAGCCTTTTGGTTTTTGCGTGTTAGATTTCAGAGATGTTAAAAAAATTTGTAGAAGAAAATCTTCATGATATTAATGGAAAAATGTGCCTGTCCCTTTGTGAATTTAATCCACATTTTGTCCTGACTTATCCATTTTTAGCTCATCCGGCCGATAGGCAATAAGCTTACTATGCCATCATGTGTTGTCCGTCATCCATCTGGTGTCGTCCACATTTCACAAAAATCGCTTCTTGTCTCTCAATTCTTCACCAATTTTTATTCTTTTTGGCAGGAAGGTAGGTCTGTCTAGGGTGCATATGGCTTCTACATAAATTTGCGTAATTGCAATTAATAATGAAGATATGGAGTAATTAAGCCCTAATGAGCAGTTTCCACACAAATCGGTTCTTCTCCTTCAATACTTCACCAATTTTGAGTCTTTCTGGCATGAAGGTAGGGGTACCTAGGGTGCATATAACGTCTACCCAGATTTTCTTAATTACAAATATTAATGAAGTTATGGACTAATTAAGCCTTAATGAGCAGTTCAACAAAAATCGCTTCTTCTCGGTCAATTCCTCGCCGTTTTGGTTTCTTTCTGGCAAATAGGTCGGTATTCCTAGGGTGGATCTAGCTTGTATATAGTGTATATAGCCTGCAACATTTATT
Source organism: Neoarius graeffei (assembly GCF_027579695.1). Lineage (NCBI taxonomy): Eukaryota > Metazoa > Chordata > Actinopteri > Siluriformes > Ariidae > Neoarius > Neoarius graeffei. The sequence continues at coordinate 48,163,123 of NC_083586.1, read as the reverse complement.
GCGCCCACTTCAGATCGTTCCTTCTGGACTAGACGGGGCCGGAGTGAGCTATGCCGTCATTGACGGTCTCATTACTCTATCAACTCTCTCGTTACTCTGTACGCTCGTCTGAAGACTTAAAACATCACAGCAAAACTGTTACCGCTTTCCTTTGTTTCTCTTCCAAAATCTTCTTTGTCGATGTTTCTCTGTAGGTTCCTGCTGTGTTGCTAGATATGCCCACATTTCATTTTTGAAAATGTCAGGATTTTAATTATTTGTAGATAAAGTGTAAAATACGGTTATTTCTTTTCACCCATTAAGAAACTAAGTGAGCGTAAACTTTTGCTTTCAATTATACATAACTTGCTAACGACTGTAAAGCCAAGCTACAATTGTGCGCTTGAGCCTCACACACTTATCTGTATTCTTCTCCTGATTATTCCGGCATTGTCTACAGAGCAGCGCAGCAGCAGTTTGAAGAGCAGACCTGTGAACGATCCCCTGATGTGCTTTAATGTAAATTAAAATTCGGTGTGTTTTCTCTGCGCTCATGCATGGGGTCTCAGAACGCGTGTTCCGAGAACAAAGAAAATCAATGTGCTCGCTCACATTTCTATGAAAATAATCCATTAGGGTGGGAAAGAGAAGGCAGCGGGGCTAAATTAGTTAGCGATTTGCGAAGCGTGAATTAATGAACAAGCTCTTTCCCCCCCCCCACTCCACCTCCTCCTCCTTTCTTCTCCTTTTTCCCCAGCTCTCCTGGAGGTGTAATTTTCTGTAATAACCTCCCAGAACCCTTGTTTGGTTTCTGCATTTGAAGGCTTTCATTAGCTTAATGAGGACTTTTGCAAGGGCGAGTAGTCAGCACAAATTTCTCATCGCGCCACGATACCTCTGGATCAGCTACGCCGCTGTGTGTGTGTGTGTGTGTGTGTGTGTGTGTGTGTGTGTGTGTGTGTGTGTGTGTGTGTGTTAGCAGTGGCAGTGGGCTGGACGGACTTGTAAGTTTATGAGTTTGAAGAACCTCCTAAGGTTTGCTTTGTGTGAGTGGAGAAATTGCTGAGATCGTACGCGAAATGCTCAAACAGCAATATCATTTAGCGGAGGCGTCGCTAAAAGAGGAGCGATAATAAAAGTCACGTCAGAGTAAGGTGTAAACGATGATGAGACGGGCTGCAGAGCATTAGATTAATGAGAAGCAGCATTGCTCTCTCTCTCTCTCTCTCTCTCTCTCTCTCTCTCTCTCTGAGTGAGATGAACACTCTGTGATAAACAGACACTCGTCAGGCATGACCGGCCGGCGAGCTGAAGCAGGTAATTGAGAAGCTGTTTCATTTGTAACCAATATCCACGATCTGCTCATCACACCTAGACCCAACACGCTAGAAGAGCCGAGGTGTAACGAGCTGTAGCGAATGATGACAGCAAATATTAGCACGTAATTTGTTTTGATCACGAATAATTTGCACATCTGCACCATAAACATCTGACCGAATGCAGCACACATTTCTTTATACAGTGAAGCGTTCTTCGGTTTTTAAATCTCGCACCCTTTCTGACTGGTAAAAAACTTATTATCAGGGTCTGCTTCGAACCTTTAACCTTTAGGTTTCTCTAACAGGACAAAGTGAAGAACATTTGTAGGATGTAAAAAGTAGCTTGAATGCTGAAATAACTTTAACATCTTCTATCAGTTTGTTGTTGGTTGTTTTTGCCAACTTTCCTGGTAATTCAGGTCATTTTCCTGCATTAATGTCAAGCTAATAAATCTAAGTTCTAGGTAATGAACAGTATTTTCTCCAGTCAGAGTTTGTCTTCAGTATAAAGGACACCGAGGACGCTGTTCAAAGGTCAATGCAGCCAAAGCAGTTCTCTTGTTTGCTTGATTTGCTTTTGGTTGTCGATGCAAATTCATCTGCCAAAGTTACCGAAGTTAAACTTGTTGCAAAGTTTTGCTTGAGAAATGGTTCCCCAGTTCTGCAATACACTCTCAAAAAATAAAGTATATTATTATACATATGGGCCACTTTTTCCATGGAATAAAAACATGTATTTTATTCCCTTCTAGCGGGTTTATTGATGGCATGCAATATTGTTATCATATCGCTTATCCTCCATGTATTACGCCACTCTCCCTAATGGAGAATGAGCGTGCAATATTGTTATAATATTGCACATTGTCAAGACAACACGACGTCACATGTTGGAGCTTATGCGAAGATCCAATGACAAAACTTTTCTGCTGCGCATGCGCACAATCATTTCTTTGTCGGCCGGGAAAGAAAGAAGACGAGGCTAATCCAGCGCTAGGTTTAAGCACTAAATAAATAAACTGAAACTAAAGATGCGCTGAACACCCACCAAACTTCACTAGATATTCTTCACGCATATTTACAAGAGAAAAACATACCAACGGACATCGAAAAACTTGAAAAGAGACACGTTGGAGATGTAAAACTTCCATGCTAGCGAGTGACTGTGATAGTTTGCAAACAAACATGACCGCAAGGTTTGCTTCATTAAAAGCGGAAGATTTAGAGAGAATTTTGAAACAGAAAGACATGCTGAACACCCGAAAGGCTACCAAAACTTTACTAGATATTCTTCACGCATATTTCCAAGAGAAAAACATACTAACAGACATCGAAAAACTGGAAAAGAGACATGTCGGAGATGTAAAACTTCCATGCTAGTGAGTAACTGTGACAGTTTGTAAGTAAACATGGCCGCAAGGGTTGATTCGTTAAAAGTGGAAGATTTTGAGAGAATTTTGGCTGCCAGGTCGCTCCGTTGTGTGTAGTTGTTGATGTTGATTTTAAAAGTAACTAAATAAATTACTCAGGGAAAATAATAATAATAATAATAATAATAATATTTGGCTTGACTGCGCTAGCGTTGACCTTCGCTAACATTACACCAGCTAGAAGGTAACTGGACTGCCGCACTAACAGCACCGAGTTCTGGGTAAGCTCACATTGGCCTTCACTCACACTACTGCTGAATGCTACACCTGCTAGAAGATAACTGGACTGCCGCTCTAACAGCACCGAGTTGCAGGTAAGCTCGCGTTGGCCTTCGAGAATGCTGATATGAAGAGTGTGTGTATGAATAATAAAATAAATAAATAAATAAATAAATAAATAATAATGGCTTTTTTCATGGTCTATCAGATATATCCCATTCAGCCATTCGCCTTCGACTTGTTCAGTATCATGCTAGCTGAATAGAATATACAGTGCTCAGCGTAAATGAATACACCCCCTTTGAAAAGTAACATTTTAAACAATATCTCAATAAACACAAACAATTTCCAAAATGTTAAAAGACAAAAGTTTAATATAACATCTGTTTAACTTATAACGTGAAAGTAAGGTTAATAATATAAACTTAGATTACACATTTTTTCAGTTTTACTCAAATTAGGGTGGTGCAAAAATGAGTACACCCCACAACAAAAACTACTACATCTAGTACTTTGTCTGGCCTCCATGATTTTTAATGACAGCACCAAGTCTTCTAGGCATGGAATGAACAAGTTGGCGACATTTTGCAACATCAATCTTTTTCCATTCTTCAACAATGACCTCTTTTAGTGACTGGATGCTGGATGGAGAGTGATGCTCAACTTGTCTCTTCAGAATTCCCCAAAGAAAATAATTTCTTTACACCACAAAGGTGAAGGCTACAAGATGATCAGCAAAGCTTTACTTATCAGTCAGAATACTGTAGCAAAAGTGGTACAAAAATTTAAGAAAGATGGAACTGCAACCATCTCACAGAGACGTCCAGGTCGTCCACGGAAGTTAACACCTCGACAGGAGCGTCTTCTGATGAGAAGGGTTGAAGAAAATCAGCATGCAAGTTCACTGCAGTTATCTAAAGAAATAAAAAGCCAAACTGGGGTGACTATTTGCTGTGACACAATACAGCGTACACTGCAGAGGAATGGCACGCATGGATGCCGTCCACGAAAGAAGCCTCTCCTAAAGCCCAGGCACAAAAAAGCCCACCTAGAGTTTGCCAGGGCCCATGCTGACAAAGATGAAGACTACTGGGACTCTATACTCTGGAGTGATGAGACCAAGATAAATGTTTTTGGAACTGACGGCTTCAAAACCGTATGGCGTCGCAAAGGTGAGGAATACAAAGAAAAATGCCTGGTGCCTACAGTGAAACATGGTGGTGGCAGTGTCCTTATGTGGGCCTGCATGAGTGCTGCTGGTGTCGGGGAGCTGCATTTCACTGACGGCATCATGAATTCACAGACGTATTGCTCTATACTGAAAGAGAAGATGCTACCATCACTCCATGCTCTTGGTCGTCGTGCACTTTTCCAACATGACTAAACACACATCTAAGGCCACTGTTGGATTTCTGAAGAAGAACAGGGTGAAAGTGATTCAGTGGCCAAGTACGTCTCCTGATCTGAGCCCAATCGAACACCTACGGGGAATTCTGAAGAGACAAGTTGAGCATCACTCTCCATCCAGCATCCAGTCACTAAAAGAGGTCGTTGTTGAAGAATGGAAAAAGATTGATGTTGCAAAATGTCGCCAACTTGTTCATTCCATGCCTAGAAGACTCAGTGCTGTCATTAAAAATCATGGAGGCCATACAAAGTACTAGATGTAGTAGTTTTTGTTGTGGGGTGTACTCATTTTTGCACCACCCTAATTTGAGTAAAACTGAAAAATGTGTAATCTAAGTTATATTATTAACCTGACTTTCACATTATAAGTTAAACAGATGTTATATTAAACTTTGCCTTGTCAACATTTTGAAAATTGTTTGTGTTCATTGAGATATTGTCTTTTCAAAGGGGATGTACTCATTTACGCTGAGCACTGTATCTGATCGACCACGAAAATAGACAGCCAATATTATTATTATTATTATTATTATTGTACCTTTCGGGGTACAATGGCTTGTCACTGGGGCAGGACCCTCTAAGGTATTTATTAGGGTTGTCAAGCGATTAAAAAATTAATCTAATTAATTACATACTCTGTGATTAATTAATCTAAATTAATCGCATACATCAATTTTTGCTGGAAAGTATTTTTAGCATGGTTAATGCAAATGACTGAAGTTTCCACTCACTGTCAGTGACGTGTGCAGTAACACCAAGGTAATTGCGATTGCTAACTGAAGTCCACTGATTCCCAGTCAACGCGATATATTCGGCTCCCACCACTACATCTTCTTTTGTTCTCTTTTCTGTGTCGTAAAGCTGCTGGATTTTGGACACAATGGCGGCTTGTAAGTTGTCAGAAGATGCTATCCAGGCTTGTAATACTTGAATCCAAGACTTGGACGGACTCGAGTCCGACTCGTGCCCTAATTTTAAGGACTCGTGACTTGACTTGGACTTGAGCACCGATGACTCGGACTTCGACTCGGACTCGTGCATTAACTGCATTCGGACTTGTAAATTGGAGACGAGGACTCAGATTTTTTCTTTATTTTTTGTAAAATGTCATAATAATTTGGCATAAGATACTTATATCTATATTAATTTTTATACTAATTTTGTGCAAGAGTGTCACAACTGTGCACCTTGGTGTGTGCATCAGATAGACTCTCAGGTGCACTCTGGACAGCACGCACGCCGTAAACGACTCGCACCTACACAGGATTAAGGAGCAATCAGCGTGCCTGTATAAAAACTGTGAAAACATACTGTGGTATTGGACCAGGTGGGTGGAGCACAGAAGCACGGCAGGCCAGAACTGAGTTCTCAAGAAATGATTTATTTCTAGCTTTTCAGCCTTTTTCTAATTCCCAGCAACACACACACACACACACACACACACACACACACACACACACACACACACACACACACACACGTGTTCTGGTTGGGGAGAGCTCCCTTTCTCTGCTCTCCTCTCCTTTTAAAGGGCGCAGTCACTGGGGAAGACACACAAACACAGGTTAATTCCCATCAGGTGCAATGATTCCACCACTTACCTTCCCTGACTCCGCCCTCCATTCACAGACCGATGCTTGGCCACGCCCTCGCTGCCACACATACTTACTTTGCGAAGTATTGAGTTGCGTTGCTGACACATTACCGAGCCTTATTTCCTTGTTTAGTTTCCTGATCCCTGATTTCCTGTTTCTCATCTTTGATTCTGCCGAGTCTACGATAGCCTGTTTGTGCCTTGCTCGACCTATTGCCTGTTCCACTGTTTTACGATTTTGCCTGCCATTCTGGATTGTTTACCTGTCTTCACTTGTATTAGTAAACACACCTTCTGCACCTACATCTGCCTCCCAACCATCTCTGACAGAGTACTGTGCACTCCCTGACAAAGAGAATGCACATTCACCTGTTCATACGTCATATTCAGGAACAAACTAACATTAGTGGTGCGAGAACAGCCACCGTCAAATGGTGTGGTTGGAGTGTTGGACTTGGACTCAGACTCGACTCAGATCAATAGTGGACTCGACTCAGACTTGAATTTTTTTTTAATGACTTAGACTTGACTCAGACTTGAACACTGGGGACTCAAGACTGGATTCGGACTCGAGGTTTAGTGACTCGACTACAACACTGATGCTATCTGTAAAGCCTCTGCTAACCCCCTGTTCTCTATCTGGTCTGCAGGCCATTGCATTCCATTAAGCAGGGGAGTTAGTTAGTCGGTCACAGGTAGACTTGCAAAGTTTGCGTCTGAACACCTGGTCGAGTGTGGCTTGACAAGGCTGTCTGCTAGCATTAGCATCAAGGGGTGTGCTAACTTGTACCTCTGGGTTTGCTCCTAAATGCTTTGCGTTGAGGTGATATTTCAGACTTGACGAACTCCTGTGGTATGAAAATTCCTTATTGCAGAAGTTGCAGAGAACAAAGCTCCTGTCAACAGTTCCATCTGGGCATTTTTTAAATGTAAATGTTCCGTTCACTGGACCAAGCAGCACATTCTCAACTGCGTCCTTCATTTTACAGTCACTTGTTGCCAGAACGGCACTGGGTCAAAGGTCACTACGGAATGCGATTACTCAGTTAATTTTTTAACGCGTTATTTTTTCTTTGATTAATTAATCAAAATTAACGTGTTATTTTTACAGCCCTAGTATCTATTTGTATCCTTTATATACTGCTTGGGAACATATATGTAACGTTTTGGCCCTAAAAAGGTACACATAGTTACCTTGAGGTCCAATAACATGCCCTAAGGGATACATTAGTGTAGATTGTACCTTGGAGAACAGAAATGGGCTCCTACTGTACCCCTCTTTCTGATAGTGTACTGTCAGTTCTGTCCAGTTCCAATGGATCGATGGATCACTGGTCCATATTTTGTGGATGTCCTGAGTGAATCTCAAGAAAGCACTTTCCAGCAATTGGAATTCGTCAATCAGGTAAACAAACAAACAAAAAAAAAAAAGCCCCATACAGCAGTGAAGCTATTGCCCATTGGTTTGACAGAGTATTCATTTCTGCCCACAGATCCCATAGAGTGCTTTCTAAGATAGAAAAGAACTATCCTTTTAAAACAAGGGTTGTTTTATGGAGGAAAAGAGATCCTTTTTACCATTCACCAGCTGTTGCAAAGCAGGCAGGACCTCTTTGTCATTGCTTTTAAATGAATCTTCAGGGGGCAGAACTGAAGGTGTCAAGACCAGAAATCAAGGCGTCTTCCTCAAAGATGACTACCCTCAAAGACATTATCCTTCATCCTCCTCGGTCTGCTTGCACTATGCCGGTCTTCTGCTCTAATGTTGACCGTGGCGGACTTGAGCACAAGAAAGTTCATTACCCTGAGGAATCTGAGCAGATACAGAAAGAGTGCGAGGAAACGACCTTGGTTTGAAGAGGACTGCTTATGATCAAACAGGCTTCCAGTTTGTTCTGCTCGGGGAAAAAAAATAAAAAGCTCTGAAAAGATCCATCAGATTTCATAGAGGGGCGGCTGGTGCTAACTCAGCACCGACTGTCCCTGTGGGGGCACCGTAGTTCAGCGGCACGGTGTGAGGTTTTCTCCCGCTGAGTGCTCCGGCGGCCGACGCCGGCATTCCGCTAATCACATTCCTCCAGATGCCTGGTTTTTTTAGCCAGGAGAGCGGGAAGGGGGGAAAGAGAGATGGATGAGGGAGCAAGAGATGGATTGTTTTTCATCTTTGAAACACCTTGGATGTGACAGCAGACTTCACTCTCCTGCCAAGATGGAGAGATCGGATAAAGATGCTTTGGTCAGCTAAGTGAGGGGAGGGGGGCATAAATCTAATCAGCCTTTATCACATAGCGGGCAGAAGGTGAGATTTTGAGCACCTGCTCGTTTAAATGGATCCTGTATGGCATTATATGTACTTAAAACGCACTGCAGCCAAAAAAGCTACACCGAGAAATTTTAACACGGTTTTGAAAGTGAAGGACGTCCAAGAATAGAAGGCGATAAAGTGGGTGTGCGGTGGAATGAAGAATGAGTAAGTGACTGATACTTGAGCTGATAAAGTCAGATACAGATGGACAAATGGACAGACAAACTGACACAGCCATAGAAATAGATAGGGACAGCTAAATCCACTCTAAAAGGGAGAAAAAAAATCCAGAGTGAACCAGAGAGACAGAGAGAAAGTGAGATGTGCTGTTAAATCCGGTCCAGAGTTTCATTAACTGACTTCCATTAAATATTTCCTGTCACCCACAGCCCAACCCTGTAAAAATAGCCTGTGCTCTTTATAATCACCACTCAAACAGTCCAACACAGAAGAGATAAGTGGAATATTTTTAAGCACGGAACGTCTCAATGCAATTAAAAGTGCTCACATACTGCGCCATGCCTAATATCCCGTATGTCAAAACTGCTGCTTCGACAAAACTGTGTTGAAAGTGACTTATTCGACAAAAACTTAAATCTGACATGAAGCTGTGTTTAAAGAGGAAGATACCCAGCTGCATAAGGAGCAGTCCTGCGGCTGCAGCAGTGTTGCAGATAATCCTGTCAGAAAGCTGAATTAATGAAACACGCCTCGGTTTGCACCTTTCTAGAACTGTAGTAATGGACACTCCCTGTCCATTTTATTAGGAACACCTGCACGTCTCATCTCAGATGTTCACATCTCAGAACCCACTGTAGCCTGGGATTCCTGTTCCTGGTTGATACGAATGGAACGGTTTGGTATTCTAATGTTGTAGATCATCTACGGTACCTCAAGGTTTTACATGTTCTGACATGCTTTTCTACTCAACGCGGTTGCAAAGAGTGGCTGTTTGAGTTATCATAGCCTTCCTGTCAGCTCGAAAATGTTTGGCCGTTTTACTCGGATCTCTCTCATGAATTCCTCTCTCAAGGAATTTCACCCACACTTACTGGATATAGGTTTTTTCCCCCTTCGTAGCACTAGAGACAGCTGTTTGTGAAAATCCCTGGAAAACAGCGTTTTTTGTTTTTTTAAATACACAAATCAGCCCATCTTGCATGAACACCCATGCCACGGTTACAGTCACTTAGATGACATTTCTTCCCCATTCTGGTGTTTGATATGAACATTAAGCCCTGTGATGACCTGGCGACTTGTCCAGGGTGTACCCCGCCTTTCGCCCGTAGTCAGCTGGGATAGGCTCCAGCTTGCCTGCGACCCTGTAGAACAGGATAAAGCGGCTAGAGATAATGAGATGGATGGATGGATATGAACATTAACTGAAGCTCTTGACCTGTATTTGCATGCTTTTATGCATTACGCTGCTGCTGCTGCTGCATGATTGGCTGATTTCATAACTGCATGAAGGAGCAGGTGCTCCTAATAAAATGACTGGCGAATGCCAATATATTTTACAATTATTCCACGAAATCGAGTCGTACATGAGCTGATACGGCTATAAACCATGTACAACAAGATTGAGTGGAATAACTGTTTTATTCCGTGGGCGGCACGGTGGTGTAGTGGTTAGCACGGTCACCTCACAGCAAGAAGGTTCTGGGTTCGAACCCAGTGGCCGGCAAGGGCCTTTCTGTGTGGAGTTTGCATGTTCTCCCCGTGTCTGCGTGGGTTTCCTCCGGGTGCTCCGGTTTCCCCCACAGTCCAAAAACATGCAGTTAGGTTGATGTGGGGCAGCCTTGGTCTGAGGTGCCCTTGAGCAAGTTACCGAACCCCTGACTGCTCCCCGGGCACTGTAGTGTGGCTGCCCTCTGCTCTGGGTGTGTGTGTGTGTTCACTGCTTTAGATGGGTTAAATGCAGAGGATGAATTTCACTGTGCTTGAAGTGTGCATGTGACGAATAAAGGTTTCTTCTTTCTTCTTCTTCTATCCACATTCACTGGATTTTGAGAAACGGAGCATTTTTATTGTTATTTTTTGCAACTTCGATAAATAAAAACTTGATACAAAACGTCCAACAAAATCATTTCTACTTAGAATGTAAACAAACCGGCGAAATGACAATAGCAATTTGTGAAAAATGCAATAATAATAATTATTGAAAAATAAAAAATAAAAAGGGGCGGCATGGTGGTGTAGTGGTTAGCGCTGTCGCCTCACAGCAAGGAGGTCCGGGTTCGAGCCCCATGGCCGGCGAGGGCCTTTCTGTGTGGAGTTTGCATGTTCTCCCCGTGTCTGCGTGGGTTTCCTCCGGGTGCTCCGGTTTCCCCCACAGTCCAAAGACATGCAGGTTAGGTTAACTGGTGGCTCTAAATTGAGCGTAGGTGTGAATGTGAGTGTGAATGGTTGTCTGTGTCTATGTGTCAGCCCTGTGATGACCTGGCGACTTGTCCAGGGTGTACCCCGCCTTTCGCCCGTAGTCAGCTGGGATAGGCTCCAGCTTGCCTGCGACCCTGTAGAACAGGATAAAGCGGCTAGAGATAATGAGATGAGATTTTCTTGCTTTTTTTTGGTTTTTTTTGGGGGGGGTTCCTCTTCTTCTTCTTCTTCTTCTTCTTCAGGGTTTTCTTGGTGGTTGACAAACCAACTTAAAGGTGCATTACTGCCACCGACTGGGCTGGAGTGTGGAACAGGCGATATTAGGGGGGGAAAACAAAAAAACTATATTTTCGCTATTTGTTTCTTTTAAATACTTACTAACAATTTTTTGGGGTTTTGTTTTTGAGTACAGTTTTTATTTCGTCCTCAGTTGGTTCAGTAAGACGCGCCGCCATTTTGTTTTTCTCTGCTCACGGTAAATGAGCTGATATCCTAGTAGTAGAGTAGCCAATCGGAGCACGCGATTGCTCATATCCAGTGAATGTGGATAGAATAATAATAGATAGCTTGAAATCTGATTGCATGTAGATCTACTGATTGAGACATGGGCTGTAATATAGCGTCCTCAACTCATGACTCTAGTTTCTCCACCTTAATTTGTTTTCAGCTGTCATTATCTGATATCACTAGTAAAATATTAGACTGGAATCAGGCATTTATCCAAATAATGGGAACAAAGTGTCCATTGTTCATAAGTAGGGCCTTTAAGAACCACCAAGTATTTGTCGGAAAAGCTGAATGGATGGTGGATACGGGTAATGAGTAACACTGTGTCAATAATGTTTTACTAAATAAATAGCAAATGCTTGTTAAAATGAAGAATGTAAGTCAGGTATTTAGTGATGGAAGTATCATACTGGACATTTTTAGAGTTATGGGTAGTGATGATGGGTAAATAAGAACCAAGCCGTTTTCTTTTCAGATCACTTAATTCATACTAATTGCACTTTTTTGTGTTGTTGTTTTTTTTTTTTTTTGATTCTGTAAAATCTCCTTCCAGATTTTAGCCTTTTCTGGTGGTGTTAAGGCCCGATCCCACAACACCGATAACTATAACTGTACCTACTGTATAACTACAACTCTGACTATCCCTCTGCCTGAATTTAGTTCCAGTCTGGAACAGAAACACCACAACTATAATCCCGACTATAATATCGCTTGGTCCTGACACTCAGGGAAATAAATGCATGCAATTTAGAAATAGTCATGGAAGTTTTTTCCAAGTAGTAGCACATTATTCCGGGTCACACTGTACTGCTTGGACTCCAAAACAACCCATGTACACACTCTGGTGGTTGATATAATACAGATAGGTCACGGATTACGGAAATATAATAAAAAAGGATACAAAATACAGAGTGTTTACGGATTTTATTACGGATGCATCACGGATTCTAATAATTTACAGAGTGGTCACGGACATTTCAGTATATTACAGATCGGTTACCGATTTCATATGGATGATGCATCATGGATAAAAAAATTAAGAAGTTTAAAACAATTAAATGTTTGGACTGCTGAAGTTCATAATTAAAATATCTGACCTGCATTTATATGTTTATTAATTGACTATTGATATTTCACAGGCGGCACGGTGGTGTAGTGGTTAGCGCTGTCGCCTCACAGCAAGAAGGTCCGGGTTCGAGCCCCGTGGCCAACGAGGGCCTTTCTGTGTGGAGTTTGCATGTTCTCCCCGTGTCCGCGTGGGTTTCCTCCGGGTGCTCCGGTTTCCCCCACAGTCCAAAGACATGCAGGTTAGGTTAACTGGTGACTCTAAATTGACCGTAGGTGTGAATGTGAGTGTGAATGGTTGTCTGTGTCTATGTGTCAGCCCTGTGATGACCTGGCGACTTGTCCAGGATGTACCCCGCCTTTCGCCCGTAGTCAGCTGGGATAGGCTCCAGCTTGCCTGCGACCCTGTAGAACAGGATAAAGCGGTTAGAGATAATGAGATGAGATGAGATGATATTTCACAGAAAATCACATATCTGTGAATAAAAGATCCGTGCTTTGTATTATATTTTTAATTTTTCGTGAATCCGTATTCCGTGACTTTATGATGCAACAAGGATGTATAAAGATGCCTGGGAAAAATGGCACGTGCTCAGACAATGTCACATGCCAACAATTACCTGATTGGTCAGATGTTTTATCAGATCAGGTCCAGGCCTGAAGAAATCGCTCCAGAAGTAATCTCGACGATACGGATAAACCCAGGTATCATTATCGGGCTGGTGTGACCACCAAGCACAGAAACCGCAGAGGAACGATTTATTTATAGTTAGAGTTATAGTTATTGGTATTGTGGGACCGGGCCTTTAAGCTTCTAAATATGTTTATTGCCATAGACATGAGTCAAAATAATTTCTGCCATTTTGTTCTCATTTCACTCTCTGACCACTTTCCTTTTATGGAGTTTTGTGGGTGTCACTAAATGCAAATCAGCTGTCGCATGAACACATCTTGCACTTTAAAGGTGATTCATCGACACGTGAGTACGAAAAAAAAAATCAGTGTGAATGTTTATAAATCTGGCAGAAATGTTTAGTTCAGGCTGGCCGACAGGAACATTTACCGGTACGAACAACTTTACTAAAAAAAAAAAAATATTCGCTAAGATGCTCTCAAAACTACAAATCGTACAATCCGGGTTTAAAGCGTTTCCCACAAGTTCGCATCACCATATGGTTGTACAGTAGTCCATGGATTAGTCACATTTGTGCATTCCCGTTTCATGATTAGCATAACAGTGAAGCACAACTTGTCGCTAAGTCTATTCTGTCGTAGCCATACGGTAAAACGGTGTATTATTTATGCACACGGTTTGGGTGAGTGGCCGTGCCATATGGGCAGACAGGGTTATGGAAATAAAGCAGCTGTGTTTTTGAACAGAAAGTCACCTTCCTCCCACCCGCCCTCACCCCCCAAACACTTTTTATTAGCCTGCATAAAGTCAGTTATTACAGCTACGCACACACAGGACCCTCGATGAAGAGAGCCTGTGTGCAGTGCAGTGCAGCATTTTGAAAAGTATGATGTTGGAAGGGTTGTTTTTTCTTTTTTTTTTACAGCCGTGTTGATAAATGTGCTGTGCAATCTCTGGGCTGTAACAGAAGCACTCAACAGCTTTGAAAGCATGCAGCTATGGAACAGCAGGCATGTTATTGAGATCACTGTCATCCCATGACTTATTATCATGGTGCTTTTAAGGGTCCATTGTTTGTTCTAGAGACATTCTTGTGAGCTTTGTGATGATATTATTGGTTTAATAATGTTTACGGCATTAGCGAGATTTTGCAAAACAGAAATCAGTCCGTGAACGCACCGTGCACATGCACGGGTACGAGTCCATATTTAATATCGGCATCCTGTATAATTAGTTACATTTGCTAAACATCAGAGAGAAGAACAATAATACGACAAATTCCTTCTCGCTACAGACCCGTAATAACTGTTGCCCCTGGTTAACCTGCTTCATACCATAAGGCCTCATACATTAGCAGACCCTTTGAAGTTACTGAAGTCAAGATCAAGGCTTCGGCCTGATCAAAAACAACTCATGCGCGCTGCCGTGTGTGTCCGCCTCAGCTGCTGCTTTAAGTGCAGGTCTCAGATCAGTGCTGCTGTAATTAACAAGCATCCAAAACTTTATGACTGATGCAGCCATAAAGTTTGCTGCAAAAGCTTTTTCAAGTCACTGAAAACCTTTTGAAAACTATAAGTGAATATATAAATAATAGGATATATAAAATATACCGCATAATACACTACCGTTCAAAAGTTTGGGGTCACTTTGAAATGTCCTTATTTTTGAAAGAAAAGCACTGTTCTTTTCAATGAAGATCACTTTAAACTAATCAGAAATCCACTCTATACATTGCTAATGTGGTAAATGACTATTCTAGCTGCAAATGTCTGGTTTTTGGTGCAATATCTCCATAGGTGTATAGAGGCCCATTTCCAGCAACTCTCACTCCAGTGTTCTAATGGTACAATGTGTTTGCTCATTGCCTCAGAAGGCTAATGGAGGATTAGAAAACCCTTGTACAATCATGTTAGCACAGCTGAAAACAGTTTAGCTCTTTAGAGAAGCTATAAAACTGACCTTCCTTTGAGCAGATTGAGAGGCTGTCCACACGGCAACGGATTCAGGCGAATCTGATAAAATTGTTTATCGTTTCGGCCTGACGTCCACACGGGACCGGGGTTTTGGGTGCCCCAAAACGATATTTTTTGAGAACGGGTTCCAGAGTGGAAAAATCTGGCAACGGCGCCGTTGCGAAGTCGTCTGGATGAGTAGAACGGATTTGTTTACGATGACGTCACAACCACATGACTAGAACAAGCAGCACTCTCGCTGTTTTGTATGAACCACTGCATTGCATTCACTTTTGTATACTGCTCTCTCTCTCTCATTATCTGTAGCCGCTTTATCCTTCTACAGGGTCGCAGGCAAGCTGGAGCCTATCCCAGCTGACTACGGGCGAAAGGCGGGGTGCACCCTGGACAAGTCGCCAGGTCATCACAGGGCTGACACATAGACACAAACAACCATTCACACTCACATTCACACCTACGGTCAATTTAGAGTCACCAGTTAACCTAACCTGCATGTCTTTGGACTGTGGGGGAAACCGGAGCACCCGGAGGAAACCCACGCGGACACGGGGAGAACATGCAAACTCCACACAGAAAGGCCCTCACCGGCCCCGGGGCTCGAACCCAGGACCTTCTTGCTGTGAGGCGACAGCGCTAACCACTACGCCACCGTGCCGCCCCTTGTATACTGCTTTTCTTTTAAATAAACAAGTAACTGAACCATTTCTTGAATTTCTTTTTTTATTGGATAAGACTGCTTTTCAAAATGTTCACACACAATAAGAAAATTAAGTTATATAAAACTATGCACACTAATAAAACTAATTTGTACACACAGAAGGCACGATTTCCTCGCGTAGTCACAGCCGCCTTCTTCTTCTTCTTGTTGTTGTGTGTTTGTTCCTGTAAGTGCTTCACGCTGGGTAGAAGAAGGGGTTTATGCGCATGCGTCCTACTTCTTCTATTGTTCTGGTGTCTCCGATGGGACCGTCTTACAGCGCACGTAGTGGTGTGGCATGTGTATTGCATCGTTTTCAGCAAGCGTTGCATTGCCATATGTACCTGATATTTTACTGATCCGTTGCCCATTTGGACGCGATATTTTTTTAATAAAATCTCGTTGCCGTTGTCGTGTGGATGTAGCCTGAGTTTCTGGAGCATCACATTTGTGGGGTCGATTAAATGCTCAAAATGGCCAGAAAAATGTCTTGACTATTTTTTCTATTCATTTTACAACTTATGGTGGTAAATAAAAGTGTGACTTTTCATGGAAAACACTAAATTGTCTGGGTGACCCCGAACTTTTGAACGGTAGTGTATATTGGTTTTAAACGCGATTAGGCGATGAAACGGTAAAGAAACACAACCTTGTTTACACTGTTCAACTCCTCACAAAATCTTTCGAAAGCTGCAAAGTCGTTGAGGTTTAAAACGGCAAATTTTCCCAGAATTTTTTTTTAAATGTTGGCCACTCAGCAACATTTTGTTTGCGTTTCATTTGGACTGGACCAAGAAATGAATTAGTCTTGGTTCCTGAATTGGAGAATGCTTAGCACACAACGAATTTCATGATAATCAAAAACCGTTTTTTTTCCAGAATATTTGAATATATGGAAATATATTGCAAGACACTTTTTCAGTGGAATAAAAACATATGTTCTATTTGATTTGATAGCATGCAATACAGTGTCTTGCAAAAGTATTCATCCCCCTTGGTGTTTGTCCTGTTTTTGGGCCGTTAGCATCATTTGATTTACACAACATGCCTACCACTTTAAAGCTGAAAATTGTTGTTTTATTGTGACACAAACAATAATTAAAATGGAAAAAAAAAACAGAAATCTGGAGTGTGTATAGGTATTCACCCCCCAAAGTCAATACTGAATTGGAGAATACTTAGCACACAACCAATTACATGACTCCAAAATAATAATGATCAAAAATGGTTTTTTTCCAGAATGTTTGAATATATTAAATTATTATATATACACAGGATACTTTTTTGATGGAATAATTTTGATGTGTTCTATTCCCTTCTAAAACCTAGCAGGTTTCATTCATTTGGTTTGATAGCATGCAATATTGTTAGCATATCGCTTATCTTACCAGTACATGTATTACGTCAGTCTACTCAATGGAGAATGAATGTTGAATATGGTTTACGATATTGCATGGTTGTCAAGACAACATACTGTATGACGTCACATGTCGGGGACGTAAAACTTCCACGCTAACAATGTGACAATTTGTAAACAAACATGGCCGCCAGGTTTGCTTCGTTAAATACGGAAGATTTTGAGAGAATTTTGAAAGAGAAAGACGTGTTGAACACCCGAAAGGAATGTATAATAATAATAATAATAATAATAATATTGGCTGGCTTTTTTCGTGATCTATCAGATCTATTCCATTCAGCTACTCATCTTCGACTCGTTCAATATCGTGCTAGATGAATGGAATATATCTGATATATCACGACAAACGGCAGCCAATATTATTTAAATATGTCACTCATTTCTACCTTCCTCTTGGTAAACCTATGGGGCATTGTCTTAATTTGCATATTGAAATCTGATTGGCTTCTATAGTTTATGACATAATAACACTTGCATGTCAGATTTTAGGGATAGACAGATGTATTGGCCGACTTTCAGTATTAGCTACATGTTTGAAATCATTTTTAATGAATGTAGCTCAAAAGTATGAAAGTAAAATAAATAAATCAGTATGTTCCTCATTTTGTTTTGGGGTTTGTTTGTTTTTTTCTTTTTCAAAATTATAGGTTCTTGGTTTTAGCCGGCGAGTTTTAGATTTTTTTTTTTTTTTAAAGAACATTGCAAAACAATCTTCCCAGTCTCCCTCGGAGGAACTCCTCCAAGAGGCCTTAGTCATTAAAACATGTTTTTAATTTAAGACTGAGCAGGAGGGCTTTGTTCAAAGGTATTTACATGAAAACCGGAGTAGTTTGATGCCGATCCTATTTCAGAATTGTTCCTCGAACCTTAAGGTCCAGCAGCAACAGCAGCAGCAGGTGTATTGCAGTCGTTCTAACAGAGACGCTATGGTCCAAGTTATAATAAGACCAGATTTGCGATGGCTCTGCACACAAGTGATGGAAATTTACAGTGTGGAGGCCAGAGGTGGAGAGAACATGCTGACTCTCAGCAAACGATCGAGCTGACATTTATTCAGGCCGAGTGACACGGGCCGCATTAGAAACACAAAGTAGCTTTGATGTGCTGTAACGACCTTGGAGTGTTATTAGACCTGTCTGGCACTCGGCCATAAAGACGCACGGCTAAAATGCTCAGCTCTGCATATAAAAACTTGCTGTTTCAGAGGATAAAGTGTTTGTAGGTAAGAAACACTCTGCTTGTTTGTGGCTCTGGGCTCGTCGACAACTAACCTGCGATTTCTGGTTTGTGGTGAAACCCGAGTTCTGCATTACTGCATCAGTT
Source organism: Neoarius graeffei (assembly GCF_027579695.1). Lineage (NCBI taxonomy): Eukaryota > Metazoa > Chordata > Actinopteri > Siluriformes > Ariidae > Neoarius > Neoarius graeffei. Next base: position 48,144,878 of record NC_083586.1, on the reverse strand, counting down.
TCATGGATTGGATTCACTTGCATCATTGTTTTGGATAAAAGTGTCTGCCAAAGAATAAATCTGAAACGGCGTACTCTGAGGAACCCCATAACGGTGAATGGCAAGAACACATCACAAAAAAAAAAAAATTCGAAGGGTGTGGTTCATTCTCATTATTCTCATTATCTCTAGCTGCTTTATCCTTCTACAGGGTCGCAGGCAAGCTGGAGCCTATCCCAGCTGACTACGGGCGAAAGGCGGGGTACACCCTGGACAAGTCGCCAGTTCATCACAGGGCTGACACATAGACACAGACAACCATTCACACTCACATTCACACCTACGGTCAATTTAGAGTCACCAGTTAACCTAACCTGCATGTCTTTGGACTGTGGGGGAAACCGGAGCACCCGGAGGAAACCCACGCGGACACGGGGAGAACATGCAAACTCCACACAGAAAGGCCCTCGCCGGCCCCGGGGCTCGAACCCAGGACCTTCTTGCTGTGAGGCGACAGCGCTAACCACTACACCACCGTGCCGCCCGGGTGTGGTTCATTTGCATATAATACTACAGTAGTAATATAAATGAACATGTATTGTTCTTAATTACTTGTCGAAACTTTCACAACCCTGGACTTTTCAGCAAAGTAGGAGATTCTTCGCTGTTTGAAAGTTATCCCTCGGCAGACAGATTGAAGTAAGAGCCAGGCGAGGTAATCCTCGATCTTTTCAAACAGATGTTGTAAACATGGATGTGACACTGCTCTTGAACTTCTGGTCGAAGCTCTTGGAGTTTCCCAGAGGTGTTAGGCAAGGTACTTTAAAAATGTAGCAGAGGCTTGTTTTTTTATCAGCGACGTCCGTCCACAATTCACTAAAATCGCTGCTCCTTCCGGAGTTTTCACTGGATTTCGTTTCTGATTCTTTGGTTTGGAAGATCTAATCAGTCTGCACAGAAGTTACTTCCTGGTTTTGTGGTTTCTCATTAACAAGTCGCTAATTAGGCTGATTAACAAACTTTCAGGAAAATTGCGACTCCTCCCTGAGTTTTCACTGGATTTTGATTCTGATTGTTTTGTTTCGATTGTTTGAATTGTTCTCATGAAGAGCAACTTAGCGAATTATAAGCAAGTCTGGTTTCTCGTGGTACGGCCATGTGAGCTACTGCGTCGCTGATGCGCTGATTTGCATATTAGAATGTGATTGGCTTCTAGATTTTATGATGTCATAACACATGTTCAGCTTGTTCCCATGTTTTGTTTAAGCTAACAATCAATATCAGTTAAGAAAGTGCAGACTTCTTCGTGTCAATCTAAAAAAAAATGCAGTTAGCTGAGTCAAAAGTAGTTCTACAAAGCTACACAACAAAAGTAGTTTACTGTGTTGGATATCCATCCATCCATTCATCCATTATCTGTAGCCACTTTTCCTGTGCAGGGTTGCAGGCAAGCTGGAGCCTATCCCAGCTGACTATGGGCGAGAGGCGGGGTACACCCTGGACAAGTCGCCAGGTCATCGCAGGGCTGACATATAGACAAACAACCATTCACACTCACATTCACACCTACGGTCAATTTAGAGCCACCAATTAGCCTAACCTGCATGTCTTTGGACTGTGGGGGAAACCGGAGCACCCGGAGGAAACCCACGGGGAGAACATGCAAACTCCACACAGAAAGGACCCCATCGGCCACTGGGCTCAAACCCAGACCTTCTTGCTGATCAAACAAACAGTTTGATCTTGTAGTTTTTTTCCAAAAATATTACCTACATTTGGAAACTCACTCTATAAGAAGCAGCCTCATTGGCTTTAGTCAAAATGGAAGAATACCTTTTACCCAACATCAAGAAATATGTAACCAGAGATGACTGACGCCAAGCGAGAGCCAGAAACGAGAGCCACAAACCTATGACCACTTCCTTTTTCAACTTTTGGAAGTAAGAGGGAGACAAATTCCCCTTTATGCAGACAGAATGACCCAGCGCTCCAAAATCTTCAAATCATTGAAGAGGTTTGTTTGTGATGTAAGGTGGCACGCCCACTTATGAGACCGGAACTTCCACGTTTGCTCCCATAGAGATGAATTATGTTGCTTTATCTTGGTATATTCTAAGATCTTTCATGTAATCTAAGGAATCCAAAATGGAGAATGTTAAAAACAATATATAATTAACAGTTATTCCACGAAATCGAGTCGTGCATGAGCTGATAGCCGACAAGACGTGTCGCACCAAGTTGGCTATAAGCCATGTACGACGAGATTGAGTTGAATAACTGTTTTATTCTAGCCACATTCACTGGATTTTGAGAAACAGAGCATTTTTATTTTTAGCAAATTTAATTTAAAAAAATCTTTACACCAAATGACCAACAAAATAATTTCCGCTTAGAATGTAAACAAACCGGCGAAATGACAGGAGCAATTTGTGAAAAATGCAATACTAATAATTCCTGAAAAATAAAAACAGATATGTTCTGACCATCAAATACTTTCATTCCATATTTTGTTGCTTTTTTTGGGGGGGGGGGTTTGCTTTCAAGTAGTTTTTATTTCATCCTTGGTCGGTTCAGCAACACACGCTGCCATTTCTTCTTCTTTTTCTTTATTTTTTTTTGGCGGTTGGCAAACCGACTTAAAGGTGCATTACGGCCACCGACTGGGCTGGAGTGTGGAACAGGCAATATGGGGGGGGAACCCTATATTATTTTAGCTGTTTCTGTTTATTTTAAACACTTGATAAAGTGAGATATCTGACTTGATGTGCACCGCCATTTTGTTTTTCTCTACTCACGGTATATGAGCTGATATCCTAGTAGTAGAGTAGCCAATGAGAGCGCGCGATTGCTCATATCCAATGAATGTGGATCAAATAATGTAAAATATAACATAAAAACCATGAAGCGGTCAATTAAATAATTATTTTACAGCTCCTATTACTACTTACATGATATATAATTTTAAAAGGAACAGTAATATAACATTAAATAAGGTTAATTAATCGAATATCTTCATGTTCAACTCTTCACAGTCAAAGCTCACACTAAATCCCAACTCCTTCACGTCATATGTTGTTACTTACTTATCACTCTGAGTCTTAACTTTCAGCTACAGCTTTAAACTGTTATCATGAACGTGTTATATAACGAATGTGGTTTTTATTATTATTACTGTTACAGAAGAGAGTGTACTGTGCACGCCCACATCTCGCGAGACCTACGAGAGAGTTTCTCACACCATCCCCACACTTCCTCCAGGCTTCCCCGCACCGCTGCTCTTTCCTGAGGGTCTGTCTTCCATTGAAACACTCCTCACTAACATCCAGGTAAGTCCTGTTTCCAGAAAACACATGCACAAGACGGTGCTAAAAAATAATAATAATAATAATAAAAGAATGTGAAAGCGTGGATTGTTTATAGTTTATTGTTTACATCTGATCAGCTCACAAAATTTTTTAGAGGGTTTTACAGTTATTTTATTTGTGGATTAATAAATTTTGTACAGTTGAAACAATTATATAAATTGAATAATTATATATATATATATATATATATATATATATATATCATCTCATTATCTGTAGCCGCTTTATCCTGTTCTACAGGGTCACAGGCAAGCTGGAGCCTATCCCAGCTGACTACGGGCGAAAGGCGGGGTACACCCTGGACAAGTCGCCAGGTCATCACAGGGCTGACACACAGACACAGACAACCATTCACACTCACATTCACACCTACAGTCAATTTAGAGTCACCAGTTACCCTAACCTGCATGTCTTTGGACTGTGGGGGAAACCGGAGCACCCGGAGGAAACCCACGCGGACACGGGGAGAACATGCAAACTCCACACAGAAAGGCCCTCGCCGGCCACGGGGCTCGAACCCGGACCTTCTTGCTGTGAGGCGACAGCGCTAACCACTACACCACCGTGCCGCCCCGTGTATATATATATATATATATATATATATATATACACACACACACACACACACACACACACACACACACACACGGTATATATATATAAATTAAACTCTGAAAAATTAAAAAAAATCCATTATTCAGTACATATGTGATCAAAACTAGATATATACTGCTTGGTTTGTAAACAAATGAAAAATGAATTGTTAAACATTAAATACATGAATTTACAGAAAAATAATGCATTTGTAAATGATAAATTGTATGTTAATGATTATTATCAAGGCATGAAATGAATTTATATCATTAAGTAATTTATTTATTTAGCTAAAAGTATATTTTTTTTTAAAAAAGTGAAGCTTGGTGCTGTGCTTGTGTGTGTGTTCAGGGTCTGCTGAAGGTGGCTATAGATAACGCCCGGGCGCAGGAGAAGCAGGTGCAGCTGGAGAAGACGGAGCTGAAGATGGAGCTTTATCGGGAGAGGGAACTACGTGAGACACTGGAGAGACAGCTCTGCGTGGAGCAGAAAAACCGAGGTCATTACCGTACCCAAACTCTGATCTGAGATCAGGTTAAACTTGTCATGAGGAAATTTGGCCCAAAACCTGATGAAATTCCTTTATGGTTTGGCGTGGAGTTAGATGTTAAATCAAACACAGCAGGTTATTGAGAGTAGGTTAGTTTAAACATCACACCTACAGTGGGAGAGATTAACCGATCTCAAACCTGGGTTAACTCACAATCCTTAGATTCTTGTAAAATTCTGCATTATGTTTCAATAAGTGTGTGGTACACTACAGTGGTGCTTGAAAGTTTGTGAACCCTTTAGAATTTTCTCTATTTCTGCATAAATATAACCTAAAACATCATCAGATTTTCACACAAGTCCTAAAAGTAGATAAAGAGAACCCAGTTAAACAAATGAGACAAAATATTATACTTGGTCATTTATTTATTGAGGAAAATGATCCAATATTACATATCAGTGAGTGGCAAAAGTATGTGAACCTTTGCTTTCAGTATCTGGTGTGACCCCCTTGTGCAGCAATAACTGCAACTAAACGTTTCTGGTAACTGTTGATCAGTCCTGCACACCGGCTTGGAGGAATTTTAGCCCGTTCCTCCATACAGAACAGCTTCAACTCTGGGATGTTGGTGGGTTTCCTCACATGAACTGCTCACTTCAGGTCCTTCCACAACATTTCGATTGGATTAAGGTCAGGAATTTGACTTGCATTGCAATAAATTAAAAGATTCTATGGGTTTAGCCTTACAATTTGAGCACACACAAAGGTACACTTTGTTTGTTGGCCATAAAGACCTTTGAAGTCAGGTTGTCCCTTGATTAAACTATTTATTTACTGTTTTAATTTGTTTATTTTGACATCTACCTAGGTCTACCAAACATAAAACTAAGGTCTGTTATTGTTATTGGTATGGTTTCTGTTATTTTATTATCACTATTATTTTGGTCCAGTCGGGGTGGGGGGAGGGAAGGGAGGGGGGTGGTTTTGAATGTGTTCAAAAAAAAGTTAAAAAAAAAAAAGAAAAATCTTTTGTAACCATGGTGATGATTTATTGCTGCTATCTCTGATTTTTCAATAAAAAGATATATATAAAAAAAAAGGAATTTGACTTGGCCATTCCAAAACATTAACTTTATTCTTCTTTCACCATTCTTTGGTAGAACGACTTGTGTGCTTCGGGTCGTTGTCTTGCTGCATGACCCGCCTTCTCTTGAGATTCAGTTCATGGACAGATGTCCTGACATTTTCCTTTAGAATTCTCTGGTATAATTCAGAATTCATTGTTCCATCAATGATGGCAAGCCGTCCTGGCCCAGATGCAGCAAAACAGGCCCAAACCATGATACTACCACCACCATGTTTCACAGATGGGATCAGGTTCTTATGCTGGAATGCAGTGTTTTCCTTTCTCCAAACATAACGCTTCTCATTTAAACCAAAAAGTTCTATTTTGGTCTCATCCATCCACAAAACATTTTTCCAACAGCCTTCTGGTTTGTCCACATGAGCATTAGCAAACCGCAGATGAGCAGCAATGTTCTTTAGGGAGAGCAGTGGCTTTCTCCTTGCAACCCTGCCATGTACACCATTGTTGTTCAGTGTTCTCCTGATGGTGGATTCATGAACATTAACATTAGCCAATGTTGAGAGAGGCCTTCAGTTGCTTAGAAGTTGCCCTGGGGTCCTTTGTGACCTCGCCGACTATTACACGCCTTGCTCTTGGACTGATCTTTGTTGGTCGACTCCTGGAGAGGGTAACAATGGTCTTGAATTTCCTCTATTTGTACACAACCTGCCTGACTGTGGATTGGTGGAGTCCAAACTCTTTAGAGATGGTTTTGTAACCTTTTCCACCCTGATGAGCATCAGCAACGCTTTTTCTGAGGTCCTTAGAAATCTCCTTTGTTTGTGCCATGATACACTTCCACAAATATGTGTTGTGAAGATCAGACTTTGATAGATCCCTGTTCTTTAAATAAAACAGGGTGCCCACTCACACCTGATTGTCATCCCATTGATTGAAAACACCTAACTCTAATTTCACCTTCAAATTAACTGCTAATCCTAGAGGTTCACATACTTTTGCCACTCACAGATATGTAATATTGGATCATTTTCCTCAATAAATAAATGACCAAGTATAATATTTTTGTCTCATTTGTTTAACTGGGTTCTCTTTATCTACTTTTAGGACTTGTGTGAAAATCTGATGTTGTTTTAGGTCATATTTATGCAGAAATATAGAAAATTCTGAAGGCTTCACAAATTTTCAAGCAGCACTGTACAGGATCTATCCGATAACTTGATCAAAATGCGAAATGCACACTTTGTGTGAGGAAATCACATTCGGCTTTCTTTGCAGGTAGAAAGCTAAGGCAAGGTTAAAAAAGCAAATAAAACCATTTCCATGTCATTTGGTGAAATACAGTATATTTATGATTTCTAAAAGTTGAGGCATCAAAGTGGGTTACAATCAGAAAAAAAAATATTTTGGCCAAACCCTGATTCCATCCATCAATCTGTTATCTATACCATCACGGGCAAGCTGGAGCCAATTCTAGCTGACTTCACTCTGGGCAGGTCATCAATCTATCACAGGACTAACACCGAGACAAAGAGCCATTCACACTCACATTCATATCTATGGGCGATTTAGAGTCGCTATTTGACCTAATCTACATGTCTTTGGACTATAGGAGGAAACCAGAGCACCCGGAGGAAACCCATTCAGGCACAAGGAGAACATATAAACTCCAAACAGAAAGGTTCCAGTCAACCACAGTGTTCATCTCATCTCATTATCTGTAGCCGCTTTATCCTGTTCTACAGGGTCGCAGGCAAGCTGGAGCCTATCCCAGCTGACTACGGGCGAAAGGCGGGGTACACCCTGGACAAGTTGCCAGGTCATCACAGGGCTGACACATAGACACAGACAACCATTCACACTCACATTCACACCTACGGTCAGTTTAGAGTCACCAGTTAACCTAACCTGCATGTCTTTGGACTGTGGGGGAAACCGGAGCACCCGGAGGAAACCCACGCGGACATGGGGAGAACATGCAAACTCCACACAGAAAGGCCCTCGCCAGCCACGGGGCTCGAACCCGGACCTTCTTGCTGTGAGGCGACAGCGCTAACCACTACACCACCGTGCCGCCCCCACAGTGTTCAAACCCAGAAATTTGTTCACACTACTAATCATTTTTTAAAAATATATTTAACAGTCAGCTGGGATAGGCTCCAGCTTGCCTGCGACCCTGTAGAAGGATAAAGCGGCTAGAGATAATGAGATGAGATGAGATGAGATATTTAACAGTTATTCCACGAAATCGGTGCTACACGCCTCACCAGCTATCAGCTCATGTACAACTCAGTTTCGTGGAATAACTGTTTTATTCTATTCACATTCACTGGATTTTGAGAAACAGAGCATTTTTATTTTCATTTTTTTGCAAATTCGATAAATAAAAACTTTATACAAAATGTCAGCCAAAATAATTTCTGCTTAGAATGTAAACAAACCGAAGAAATGACAGGAGCAATTTGTGAAAATGATATTATTATAATAATAATAGTAATAATAATAATAATTCTTGAAAAAAAAGATACGTTCTTATGATCAAATACTTTTATTCCATATTTTGTTGCGCTTTTTTGGGGGGGCGATTTTCATTATTATTATTATTCTTTACTTTTTTTTTTTTGGCGGTTGACAAACCAACTTAAAAGTGCATTACCACCACCGACTGGGCTGGAGTGTGGAACAGGCGATATTGGGGGGGGGGGACCCAAACTATATTCTTTATTTCTGTTTCTTTTAAATACTTACTAACAATTTGGGGGGGGGTTGTTTTCGAGTAGAGTTTTTATTTCGTCCTCGGTTGGGTCAGCAAAATGCGCCGCCATTTTGTTTTTCTCTACTCACAGTATCGAGGGCTACCGCATGACGTCACCGCGCCGCGAGATTTTGTTAAGCGCCATATTGGAAGACCAAGTACACATCTATGCAAGTACATACATTCATAAACAAACTACACCTGCCTGAAATGTAGCCAGGGCCGGTTCTGCCCTAATCTGGACCTGGGTGCAACATCGCGCAACCCCCCCCCCCAAAAAAAAACCCCAGTCTAAATCAGGACAACCATCACATAACTATAACTATAAACATTTTATATCAACTATTTTAACTAAATGGGCTATAATAAATAAGCCTGCAGGCAGCCACGGCGGGCTGCCTCAGAAAAGTAACCATTTGTCCTACCTTAAAACTCGTTTTGCATTTTCTGCCTCCTTTTTTGTATTTTCGACCCTGCGTTTATTTTCTTTCCTTTTCTGAAAACCCGATTTGTGTCCAGACATTTTGTTCTGCTACCAACGAACTAACTCGTCAGGTCTCGTCTCTCGAGCCCGCGATGATTCCCGTGGGAAGGGCAACAACTGATACATTTTTACAAACAACCAATAAACAGCCAATAGGGAGGTTGCAACGTTCAGGCTCTTCTTTGCTCAGAGACACTCAGTAATGCACTTATTCTCTGTCTCCTGGCAGAAAGCTCCTTGGTTTGCTTGTGTCTCAATCACAGCTGGTATTCTGTAGAAAGACTTCTTTTCACCTTTCCCATCAGCTTTGTTGGAACACCCTAACACAGCACAAAAGTTTACCATTGTAGGTTTATGATGAATCAAGTGCCTCGTGGGTTTAAATTCCGCGCGCTGCCGTTATTTCCCCCTAATCACGAGTTTGTTGGTCTTCCAATATGGCGCAGGGTTTGTTTACTTCCGGTTTCCGGTGACGTCAGTGAAAAGGGTCTATATGAGCTGATAGCCTAGTAGTAGAGTAGCCAGAGTGCACGATTGCTCATATCCAGCGGATGTGGCTAGAATAAAAATAGATATTCAAGTACTGTTAAATTGAATCCTAACCACATAAAAAAACCCTCAAACATTATCTCGTTCAGTTATTTTTTTGTTTTTGAATATATAAATATTCCAAAAATTAGACTGTTACTGAACAGTGAAATTTGTCTTGACAGCCCAACTACAAATAAAATGATAAAATTATGTGTTTTGAATAAGGCAATTGAAATCAGCAGTCAAGCTGCATGAGAAAACATAAAGAATACCGAAATGAGATCCTATAAAACGTGAGGTATGTATGACTCCCACTGCTAGTGAAGATAGATAGCAGCTGATCCAACATCAGTAGACTTCCTCTACAGACTGTGAAGTCATGTGAAGTATATTGTGATTAAAAAGGAGATGTGTACTTCAGGAGGGCATAATTCAAGCATGCAGCTCATTAGTTAACAGTCCAACAGCAAGTCTTTGGTATTTGAACTTACAACCTTGTGATTACTGGTTTAGAACCTTACCCCTGAGCTATCAACCCTGGAAATGTAATTAACTATATGTATAAATTATTTCTCTCAGTCTCAGTTTCGTTTCTTCGAACAGGTTTTACATCCAGCAGCTGTTCTGAGATCAGTGTAGAAGTAGGCGTATCAGACGCTCGCTGGCCGTGCTCTGAAAATTGTGCATGCGGACGCTCATCTAAGTTTGCAAATCTGTCACTGCTTAACTCTTGAATATTTTCTATCGTGAATACTATCATTAAAAAGCTTATAATTTCTGCTTTATCTTGTTAAGATCTGTTCAGTACTTTGGGAGTAACGGCAGGTTGAAGTTGGTACAACAGAGTTCACTCTCTGCTCACGGGACGTCGGGAAACTACCTGTGCTTTCTGAGTCACGGGAAAGCAGTCAGGCTCTTTCTTTCTCTCTCTCTCTTCTGATTAGTTTCCTACTGGGTTGCTCGTGAATATCAATCAGATAACTTTTATAGGGATGTTCTCTCGCTCTCACTATTTCTGATGAAGTATTCAGGAAAAATTTCCGTCAGCTAGTTTTGATGTTATGATTCACGGCCTTTTGAGATGGAAATGAATGACGCAGAATTTCAGAGCGACAGGTTGTATACTGGGCACGTTACTTATGTTGAGAAGACAGTGTATAGTGTATTTCTAAAAGTGACCACCTTTCTTATCCCCTTTGGACATAATGTGTACAATTGTACGCAATGAAGTTCCGAGCAATTCCAGCGTTATGGACGTGACACTTGAACTCAAAATGGCAACAAATGACCCAGTGCATGTTTTATTGTCTCCCAGTATTTAAACAGGTGTTGCATATTTTAAGGCTGTACCATACTGGAGAAGTGATAGAACAAGTACAATTCCCATAGTACATCTAGGGCATGCCAGAAAACGCCAATAAAAGATGCGTTATGGATGTGACAGAAAAAGTATCACTTTTCTTGGGTGACTGTACATTTTTATCAAACTCTGTGAAATTGTAAACCTAATGTCGAAATGGAGATATCCATTTGATAGAGGGGTCCAAGGTGAATATTAAAAAAATCTTTGTTTAAAATATTTTGTATTTCATGCAGAGTTTCGGAAGGAAAAGTCAGCGTTATGGATGTGACGAAATTCCGTTATGGATGTGAAATAGACATCTGAAATAGACGTCTGAAATAGACATGGCATATGTTTAGAAAATCAGCAATTTAACCACCATAACCCTTTGAAAAACTCTCTAAATATCAGCTAAAACTATCAAAGTTCTTAAATAATATTTAGGATGGCTATTGTTTTGCTGTTTTGTGGATTTTAGCATACATTTCTGTGGCTTGTGGCAATAATATAGAATTGTACATGATCAAAGTTGATTTTAGCTTGGGTTTTACATTATAACAAAGAAAGACTGACAGTGACATATTAGGTTGGTTACAAATTGGTTCAACTTATTCACATCTGTAAAATACAGGCCTAGGTGATATCTCTGGGAGTGGTTTTGATGTATTACATGTTGCTTTATTTTTGCATGGTGAGGTTGACATTTACATGGAATTGCCCTTCCACAGCATTTTTCCTTGTGTCTGAAGGGGTTATAGGAGTGTTGTAGTCAAGTCACTAAACCTCGAGTCCGAGTCCAGTCTTGAGTCCCCAGTGTTCAAATCTGAGTCAAGTCCAAGTCATTAAAAAAAAAATTCGAGTCGAGTCCGAGTCCAACACTCCAACCGCACCATTTGACGGTGGCTGTTTTAGCGCCATTAACATTAGTTTGTTCCTGAACATGACGTATGAACAGGTGAATGTGCTTCTCTTTGTCAGGGAGTGTGAAGTATTCTGTCAGAGATGGGTGGGAGACGGATGTAAGTGCAGAAGCTGGGTTTATTAATACAAGTGAAAACAGGTAAACAATCCAGAATGGCAAGCAAAATTGTAAAATGGTGAAACAGGTAGTAGGTCGAGCGAGGCACAAACAGGCTATCGTAGACTCGGCAGACTCAAAGACGAGAAACAGGAAATCAGGGATCAGGAACCCAAACAAGGAAATAAGGCTCGGTAATGTGTCAGCAACGCAACTCAATACTTCGCAAAGTAAGTGTGTTTTCACAGTTTTTATACAGGTGCGCTGATTGCGCCTTGATCCTGTGCAGGTGCGAGTCGTTTACGGTGTGTGTGCGCATGAGTCTGCTTGGCACGCGTCCGAGTCACTCTGATGCACACACCAAAGCGCACAGGTGTGACACTATTGCACGAAATTAGTTCAAAAGTTAATGTAGCTATAAATATCTTATACCAAATTATTATGACATGTTACAAAAAATAAGGAAAAAAATCCAAGTCCTCGTCTCCAATTTACGAGTCCGAATGCAGTTAATGCATGAGTCTGAGTCCAAGTCCGAGTCATTAGTGCTCAAGTCCAAGTTGAGTCGTGAGTCCTTAAAATTAGGGCATGAGTCAAACTCAAGTACTACAAGCCTGGGTTATAGTCCACAAGAGGAAAGGTTACAAAGTGAAAAACTGTTGAAATGTCTGTGATGTATGTTAAGTACAAATTTTCAAGTCCTGTGCAGCGATGTTTGTACATGGTGGTAACTGGAATAACTACTGAAGCGGTGACCACAATCCTTGTGGTTTTCTGGAGACGACACTTTTTGATGGACTCACATTTCAACCACATGTGAAGCTCCGCTGCAAAAGTGTCTCCCATCTGTTTCAAGTCCTGTTTTTTACTGAGCAACAACCGAATATTCTGCTTCAAAAGAGACATATTTTCTTAAAAAAATCATTTACAACCTCATCATATGGTGAGCGATTTCCAGAGAGAAATATTTTTAACAGACAAAGGACCGTCAGAGGCACTTAGTTTACAAAACGATGGAACTTCCGCTTAAATATCTTTCCGTTGTGAATGAAAGTAAAAGTGTACGTCCCAAAGTAAAACCTAGTCAGTGCTAAAAATGTGATTCTGAATTGAACTTAGTAAAATCTAAGTGTAATAATTAAAGTAAAATGAAATGAAATGACCACAAGGTCAAAACTGAACCGCATTTGACTCTTAAACATATTTATAAGAACATATAAGAGACATTAGTGCTGTAGGTAGGGCTGGAGGTGTGTCCCTGTAAAATAAGGGATAAGAAACTAATATATGGGCACCCTTGCTGAAAATGTCTGTTACTGTGAATAGTTAAGTGAGCAGAAGATGAACTGATCACCAAAAGGCATAAAGGTAAAGACGAGACATTTCTTTTCAGTGTTTTATGCAAGATTTGCGTATTATTTTTGTTTTGTACAATTGGAGAGTGAAAAAAGAAAAGGAACACCATGTGAAAGTTTGGGCACCCCAATACATTTGAGTTCTCAGGTAACTTTTACCAAGGTTCCAGACCTTAATTAGCTTATTGAGCTGTGGCTTGTTCAAATTCTTCGTTAGGAAAGGTCAGATGATGCAGATTTCAAAGCTGTATAAATTCTCTGACTCCTCAAACTTGTCCCTAAAATCAACAGCCATGGGCTTCTCTAAGCAACTCCCTCGCATTCTGAATAATAAAATAGTTGATGCTCACAAAGCAGGAGAAGGCTACAAGAACGTAGCAAAGTGTTTTCAGGTAGCCGTTTCCTCAGATTGTAATGTTATTAAGAAATGGCAGTTAACAGAAACAGTAGAGATCGAGGTCTGGAAGATGAAGAAAACTTTCTGAAAGAACTGCTCGTTGGATTGCTAGAAAGGCAAATAAAACCCCCTGTTTGACTGCAAAAGACCTTCAGAAAGATTCAGCAGACCCTGGAGTGGTGGTGCACTGTTCTACTATGCAGCGACACCTGAACAAATATGACCTTCATGGAAGAGTCATCAGAAGAAAACCGTTCCTGCATCCTAGCCACAAAATTCAGCGTCTGAAGTTTGCAAATGAACATCTAAATAAGCCTGATGCATTTTGGAAACAAGTCCTGCGGACTAATGAAATCAAAATAGAACTTTTTGGCCACAATGTGCAAAGGTATGTTTGGAGAAAAAAGGGTGCCAAATTCCAGGAAAAGAACACCTCTCCAACTCTGAAGCATGGGTGTGGATGGATCATGCTTTGGGGTTGTGTTGCAGCCAGTGGCACAGGGCACGTTTCACTGGTCAAGGGAAACATGGATTCGAATAAATACCAGCAAATTCTGGAAGCAAACATCACACCATCTGTAAAAAAGTTGAAGTTAAAAAGAGGATGGGTCCTACAATAAGACGATGATCCAAAACACACCTCAAAATCTAAGAGGCACAAGCTGAAGGTTTTGCCCTGGCCCTCACAGTCCCCTGACCTAAACATCATTGAAAATCTGTGGATAGATCTCAAAAGAGCAGTGCATGCAAGGCAGCCCAAGAAACTTGTAGAACTGGAAGCCTTTTGCAAGGACGGATATGTGAAAATCCGCCAGGTAAGAACTGAAAGACTATTAGCTGGCTACAAAAAGTGTTTACAAGCTGTGATACTTGCCAAGGGGGGTGTTACTAGGTACTAACCATGCAGGGTGCCCAAACTTTTGCTTCAAGTCCTTTTCATTTTTTGGTATTTTACGCCTGTAAATGATGGAAATAAAAATGTAATATGGCAGAAAATATTAAAGAAATGTGTCATTTTTACCCTTGGTGATCAGTTCATCTTCTGCTCACTTAACTATTCACAGTAACAGACATTTTCAGCCAGGGTGGCCAAACTTTTGCATGCCACTGTATATATACTGGACCGAGTTGCAGGAGTTAGTTGCTGTTATTCAGAAAGGCAACCATGATTGTGAGACAGCCCATACATATAAAAAAGCAGATAAAGTACAAAGTGCAAAGCCATTTTCATTCTAATCACTTCCATCTTCAAACTTCGGTTGCATTAAGAGATGGTCACAAAGTGTCTAAATCACAGTGACAGGAAAACATGCAGTGTTAATTAATATTGTTTAATTATGAGGCCCTTCGTCGTTTGTTTTAATATCGCCCACGCCATGATCGAGCCGACAGAAATAAACTGTAGGGTCAGCATTTTCCTTTAGACCCACACACACACACACCTAGGCGGCTGTGTGTGTGCATAAACAAAGACGCAAATTACAAGCAGAAAAACACAAAGCGCCCACGTTCACATGGAAGAATGCCTTTGTAATTACATGTACTCATAATAAAATTGGTACTAATGATTGATTATGTCTGTAAACTGAAATACCATGTTCATATTCACGCACACCAGATATGATAAACGTACCAAATGTTGTCCATAATACATCACATTATCATTAAGTGAGTTCTCCGATGTAGAACTCTGTTGTAGAATAATTTGCTGTTTTATCTCTTAACGGTGAATGAAGAAGGTGGAAATGTGAGGGCTGATTCCAGATCAGTTAATAAAGGGAAAGAGGAAGCCTCAACGCCCAAGGGAGCATTAGAGCTAATGCAAAGAAGCCCATTTTCGCTGACTCGAATGTCTTAAGTCCATTATTACAAACAGAAGAAAATGAAGGTGGTCAGTTGAGAATTGAGCGCCATTGAACATTTAATACACGCATTGCGTTATATACACAGAGTTGTTACCAAACTACGTCTGAGCAGCAATTATGTGCTGAGCGTTTACTCATTAAAATCATTTAGCTACAGAGTTACTTATTGCTGCTGTAGTATTTCCGACTTTAATTAGCTGTGTGTGGATTGAACAGGATCAGGGATTTTCCTGCCATTGTGATCTGTAATGGTCCCTCTGCTTAGTGCTGGTGGGCGATTTTTATTAGGAATGCTCCCATGTTCTGATATCTGATATAACAAAATATTACAGATTATAATTTTACAGATAAAATAAAACTTATTCTGATATTACAGCATATCCATACTTTCAGTCACGGTTCTTGGTATGAGATTGCTTATGGCTTATACAAGGTACACTACCGTTCAAAAGTTTGGGGTCACTTTGAAATGTCCTTATTTTTGAAAGAAAAGCACTGTTCTTTTCAATGAAGGTCACTTTAAACTAATCAGAAATCCACTCTATACATTGCTAATGTGGTAAATGACTATTCTAGCTGCAAATGTCTGGTTTTTGGTGCAATATCTCCATAGGTGTATAGAGGCCCATTTCCAGCAACTCTCACTCCAGTGTTCTAATGGTACAATGTGTTTGCTCATTGCCTCAGAAGGCTAATGGATGATTAGAAAACCCTTGTACAATCATGTTAGCACAGCTGAAAACAGTTGAGCTCTTTAGAGAAGCTATAAAACTGACCTTCCTTTGAGCAGATTGAGTTTCTGGAGCATCACATTTGTGGGGTCGATTAAATGCTCAAAATGGCCAGAAAAATGTCTTGACTATATTTTCTATTCATTTTACAACTTATGGTGGTAAATAAAAGTGTGACTTTTCATGGAAAACACAAAATTGTCTGGGTGACCCCAAACTTTTGAACGGTAGTGTAATTCAAATAGCCACTCTTTATAAACACGATGGACAGAAAAGCATCTCACTCTACATTTAAGTTATTCATGGAAAAATGATGAAATTGACAGTGTGTTTGGTGTCCATATGCTTTGTTATGTGTGTTGTGTTTGGTGACACTTCTGAATACCACAGCAATTAAAAAAAAAACACGAGTAGCATAAAGCTATCGCATGTTTAACGTAGGGCTTTAAGATTGTCTAAGCATTGTGTTGATGTGCACTGATGCAAACAAATTGAACATAAGATCATACTCTGGGATTTTTTACTAGGGACAAAAACAACTGAAATCAGTCAAGTATTGAGTGAGAATACTGTAACTGGCAACCACAAAACGGGTAACTTGTACAAGGTAACTCAAATAGCCACTGTTTATAAACACAATGGACAGAAAAGCATCTCAGAAAACAAGTAGAGCCTTAAAGGAAAACTCCGGAATTTTTACTAGGGACAAAAACGATTGAAATTGAGGCGGTTTTGAGTGAGAACGCTATAACTGGCAACTGTAAAACAGCTACAGAACATGATCCTACAAGGGCTGGACAAGGTAACTCAAATAGCCACTCTTTATAAAACATAATGGACAGAAAAGCATCCCAGAAAAAAAAAAGCAGAGCCTTAAAGGAAAACTCCAGGATTTTTACTAGGGGAAAAAAATGATTGAAATTGGTCCAGCATTGAGTGAGAACGCTATAACTGGCAACTGCAAAACAGCTACACAGCATGATCCTACAAGGGCTGGACAAGGTAACTCAAATAGCCACTCTTTATAAACACGTTGGACAGAAAAGCATCTCAGAAAACAAGTCTTAAAGGAAAACTCCAGGATTTTTACTAGGGACAAAAATGATTGAAATTGGTTCGTTTTGAGTGAGAACATAATCCTACAAGGGCTGGACAAGGTAACTTGTACAAGGTAACTCAGTCACTCTTTATAAACACGATGGACAGAAAAGCATCTCAGAAAACAAGCCTTAAAACAGAAAACAAGGCTTAAAACAGAAAACAAGCCTTAAAGGAAAACTCCAGGATTTTACTAGGGACAAAAAAAAAACGATTGAAATCGAGGTGGTTTGAGTGAGAACGCTATAACTGGCAACCGCAAAACAGGTATACAACATAATCCTACAAGGGCTGGACAAGGTAACTTGTACAAGGTAACTCAAATAGCCACTCTTGCTCAACACGATGGACAGAAAAACATCTCAGAAAACAAGTCTTAAAGGAAAACTCTGGAATTTTTACATGGGACAAAAACGATTCAAATTGGTTCATTTTGAGTAAGAACACTATAACTGGCAACCACAAAACAGATATTGAACAAGGTAACTCAAATAGCCACTCTTTACAAACACAATGGACAGAAAAGCATCTCAGAAAATAAGCCGAGCCTTAAAGGAGAAGTCTGGGATTTTTACTAGGGACAAAAACGATTGAAATTGGGACGGTATTGAGTGAGAACGCTATAACTGGCAATCGTAAAACAGCTATACAACGTAATCCTAAAAGGGCTGGACAAGGTAATTCAAATAGCCACTCTTTACAAACACAATGGACAGAAAAGCATCTCAGAAAACAAGTCGAGCCTTAAAGGAGAAGTCTGGGATTTTTACTAGGGACAAAACAATTGAAACTGGGACGGTATTGAGTGAGAACGCTATAACTGGCAATCGTAAAACAGCTATACAACGTAATCCTAAAAGGGCTGGACAAGGTAATTCAAATAGCCACTCTTTACAAACACAATGGACAGAAAAGCATCTCAGAAAACAAGTCGAGCCTTAAAGGAGAAGTCTGGGATTTTTACTAGGGACAAAACAATTGAAATTGGGACGGTATTGAGTGAGAACGCTATAACTGGCAATCGTAAAACAGCTATACAACGTAATCCTAAAAGGGCTGGACAAGGTAATTCAAATAGCCACTCTTTACAAACACAATGGACAGAAAAGCATCTCAGAAAACAAGTCGAGCCTTAAAGGAGAAGTCTGGGATTTTTACTAGGGACAAAACAATTGAAATTGGGACGGTATTGAGTGAGAACGCTATAACTGGCAATCGTAAAACAGCTATACAACGTAATCCTAAAAGGGCTGGACAAGGTAATTCAAATAGCCACTCTTTACAAACACAATGGACAGAAAAGCATCTCAGAAAACAAGTTGAGCCTTAAAGGAGAAGTCTGGGATTTTTACTAGGGACAAAAACAATTGAAATTGGGATGGTATTGAGTGAGACCGCTATAATTGGCAACTGTAAAACAGCTACACAACATAATCCTACAGGGAAATTGTGTGTGTCTAAGTAAACCACTTGTTTTTCGTCAATGACAGGCTCATAATGTGATTATAAGTGTGTGAAAACATGGAAAGGATCCCTCCAGAGATACACCTGTCTCTGTTTACCTTCATAACTGTAAAGAAGCTGTCGAAAAAGACTTTCTACATTCGTTGTTTTACCTTTTTGTCCTTCCAGTCTCTGGCGCAGCACCATATTCAGTGCATGTAATGGTAATCAGCTAAAAGTTCAAGCCTTACTTACTGGAAATAGATTTTTTCAGAATTAGCTTTTACACTGTAAACACTGTATATTGTACTGTACTTCAGTAGACAGAGAGAGAGAGTGATCCTGCGAATCAGAAATCTTTGAAGCACTAAAGTGTCTGAAGCCTGGAACATTTGCGTTTTTCTCACGTTTGTTCCTTTCCAGCCCTGATCCAGAAGCGACTGAAGAAAGAGAAAAAGACAAAGCGGAAGCTCCAGGAAGCTCTCGAGTACGAGTCCAAGCGACGTGACCAGGCTGAGCAGACGCTGCAGCAGACGACAGCCAGTGAGCACGCTCACACTCCAAACGGTGAGCAAACACACATCACACACTGCTGACTTACAATAACCTGCTGGAGGAGTGGCTTCTGGTTGTACCTCCCACAATCACACATGCACACAATGTTGAAAAATGCATGCCATTAGAGTGCTGATATATTGTAGAACTTTACAATTGTAGCACATGGAGGATAAATCATGGGCTTTCTCCCTCCTGTATTGTGCTGCCGCTCCATCATTCTGTATTGATTACAGCCACAATTGCGCTTCTGTTGTTTATCCATGCATTCAACGCACACTGAACACCCAGGAGATTTTTTTTCTTGGTTCAGGGAAAAAGGTTGTCGATTGTCAGACGAACAATTAAGCCAGAACTGAATGAACCCAGATGTAGTCCACCAGCCAGGACACGCTTGGATTCTCAATTTTGCTTTGCTTTTTCACTTCTGTACTAAAGCTATGACATTAATGTTATTAACTACTAAGAAAAGCTTGTCGCCATTAGCTTAGGCTCAACATCATGACAAACTTATCCCTGAATGACAGGTTTTTTAAAGTGAAAATCCATCCTGAAACATCTCATCTCATTATCTCTAGCCGCTTTATCCTGTTCTACAGGGTCGCAGGCAAGCTAGAGCCTATCCCAGCTGACTACGGGCGAAAGGCGGGGTACACCCTGAACAAGTCGCCAGGTCATCACAGGGCTGACACATAGACACAGACAACCATTCACACTCACATTCACACCTACGCTCAATTTAGAGTCACCAGTTAACCTAACCTGCATGTCTTTGGACTGTGGGGGAAACCGGAGCACCCGGAGGAAACCCATGCGGACACGGGGAGAACATGCAAACTCCACACAGAAAGGCCCTTACCGGCCACGGGGCTCGAACCCGGACCTTCTTGCTGTGAGGCGACAGCGCTAACCACTGCACCACCGTGCCGCCATCCTGAAACATATTATATTTATATATACAAATACACCATTCGTATTTTCCATACGAGCTACATCCAGTACATGGAGAACCAAAACCGTGGCATTTCTCAGTATGTCACTCGTGAGGAAATCGATGAATTGTTTTGATAAATGTGCGTACTTTTTGTTTGTCAATGTGTCAATATAACAAAAAGAAAATCGCATGTTGGCTTATCTTCTCGTGTTGAAAAACTTGCATTTTTCATATGACGGATCATCACGGATCGGAGTGACATATTTCAATAATATTGGCTGGGTTTTTTTTTGTGGTATATCAGATATATTCCATTCAGCGAGCATGATAGTGAAAGAGTCAAAGACAAGTAGCTGAATGGAATATATCTGATATACCATGAAACAAAAGCCAGTCGATCTCTTTCAAAATTCTCTCAAAAACTTCCGTATTTAACGAAGCAAACCTGGTGGCCCTGTTTGTTTACAAATTGTCACAGTTGCTTGCTAGTGCGGAAGTTTTACGTCTCCGACGTGTGATGTCATGTTGTCTTGACAACCATGCAATATCGTAAACCATATTCAACGCTCATTCTCCATTGGGTAGAGTGACACAATACATGTAGGATAAGCGATATGCTAACAATATTGCATGCTATCAAAACAAATGAATGAAACCTACTAGAAGGGAATAGAACACGGTTTTATTTAATCAAAAATGCGTCCTGTATGTAGAATAATCACTGATATTTCACTCTGATGACGTCACTCCCAGTGTTTTCCCGCTGAGTAGATGCATGTTGTCAAAATGGCGAACCGGTTCAAAATTAAAATTCTTTTGGTTAACTTGCATTTTTTTTTTGTTTTGTTTTCGTGGATGTGTCCATATACTACAGGGTGTTTCCAAAAATTTGATATAATTTCACAATCTAATAACTTTGCCAATTCTCGTTCAATTGACCTCAAATTTTAACAGGTGCGGAAACAGGTCAAAATTTTATGTTCAAAGGGGAACTGAAGGCAAATTTTTTATTATCAAAATTCTATTTATCTCATTTTATTAAATATAGGAATGCATTTTTGATTGCTATTTTGTCGCTGCTGTAGCTAGTTATGAGTGTTTGAAATATGCTCTGTAATATATCAGTCCAAATGTCAAAACAATGGCCGTAAACGAGATTCGTTGAGACCTGTGCAAGACATTGTAGGACGGAAGTAAAACGTACAGCGGAAATCAAAGTGACCAACATCTGCCAACGTTGTCAAAAGACGCGCACGCCCTCTTTCGAATGCTGATGTAATCAAGCCGGAAGTTTTGTTTGTTTTGATAGCAATCAGGAAAGTTTGAAAAAAGTAGGCAGTAATCGTCATTTAAACTCGTTTTTGTGCAATACTTCGTTTGGAAAACAGTTTTCAAAATGGCGGCACTGACACCAGGCTGACACGTCACGTTTTGAAGTCTCGCACAAGTCTCGTGAAGATCGCACGGATAAGCGACGCCTGCCGTGGACCAAACGAACTAAATTCAACACGGCTACAAACCGAATAGGCCGATAAATATAATATTTAATTGCAATTAGTTGCCAATAAGGGTCACGATATAAGGTGACTAAAACCGAAAACGTAATTGAATAACACGTTAATGAAGAAATAAAGCAAGTTTTAAAATGACTTCAGTTCCCCTTTAATGTTTTTTGTTTTTATCCTTTTAGGTATAGAAATGCCATTCACTGGAAAAGAAAAGGCGTTTTGTGTGTTAGAGTACACTCGAACACATTCGAACAAGACTGTGCAGCGTGCATTTATGAGAGAATTTTCTAAAAATGCACGAACTGCAATGCGGATTTGGACACGGCACAAAAAGTTCAAAGAGGAAGGCTGTCTGTGTGTGTGTGTCTGTGTCTCAGGCGGCATGCATATTGAAAATTTGTGAAATCGTTCATGGAATCCGCATACCTTTGAGTTTCTCATTCAAATTTTGAGAAATAAATCTTATATTGCTCAACATTAAAGTGGCATTCCACCATTGGATGTATTTTTTGGCATAAAATACAATATATTTTATGACAACATGACTAGACAGAGAAATCTTTTAGCTTCAAAATGATATATCAAACATAATTTTTTGACAACGACAAGTATATTAATTTTGCGACCAAAGTCACCTACCCTTTTAATTTCCGCGTGGTAGTGAAACGTGATGTCATCGGCAGGTTCCCCTTCTTGTGTACCACGTGTCAGTCTATTTTTAGACCAGGAAACCCCCAAAGTGAGAGAGTCATTTCTCCTCGTATATGGGGGCCAAAAAAATTGCGAAAAATTTCGAGTTAATCTTTCAGTTAGCTAGATTTATTGGTATTAGCTAGATTTATTGGTATTATTTTTATCGCGTTCTATCCGCCATTGCTGATAATATGTGCCACGTCACACGTGACGTGGTACACAAGAAGGGGAACCTGCCGATGACATCACGTTTCACTACCGCGCGGAAATTAGAAGGGTAGGTGACTTTGGTTGCAAAATTAATATACTTGTCGTTGTCAAAAAATTACGTTTGATATATCATTTTGAAGCTAAAAGATTTCTCTGTCTAGTCATGTTGTCATAAAATATATTGTATTTTATGCCAAAAAAATACATCCAATGGTGGAATGCCACTTTAAGCCTGTTCAGTTTCCTTAGCCTAGACTATGTAGTTTCTGGGATATTTACATCTCAAATTATTTTGAAACACCCTGTATAAAGAACATTACACCGTTGTGCAAAGATATGAATTTTATCTTCTCGTGTTGAAAATATTTTCACTCGTTTGCGTCACTCGTTCGTGAATATACCCATTCACCACTTGAAGATAAACTTCATATCTTCGCGTGACCATGTAATGTCCTCTATATATCAAAGTATATGTGTTTATGATCAGTTCTGGTGTTCATTTTTTGGACGGTGCTGTATTTTTGTTATTCCTGTGAAAAGTTAGCAGTTGTTTGCGAGTTCAGTTCCAATCCTGTTTACATCTCAGTGGTTTTAAACATAAGCGCTAATGCTCAGATTTTTTTTTTCAGATTCTTTTTTTACTCACCATTTTCCAGAGACTTTCAATGCGAAACTCGAAGTGGAAGTAGTGTAGAGAGCAAACACCGGACTCAAAGTTCGCAGCGATATGATGCATTTGCGCTGAGCTACGACAGAGACTCGGCTCGGCTGGTTAGAGATCTGTGAAATGACGAGCGTGATAGCGTCGAAGGCTGTATCAGCATTAAAGCTGAAGCTACAGAACCTGATCTGTTTGAGTAGAGTGCAGAGATTAGGAGGTGAGAGAGGCGGATAGATTAAAGTACTAAAGCACCGCTGCATCACTCTCTTTAAGTAGAGAAAATGAAACAGGGCTCAATCTCACTGACACCACTTTCAGCAGGTAGTCGAATGGCATTGTGGGTAATGCAGGAAACCATTAGCCAAAGTGAACATACTGATGAAAGATGTACTGTACTTTAGATTAACTAGCATTAAAGTTCACGTTAATTATAAAAATTAAAGGAGAACTGAAGGCAAATTTTTTATTATCAAAATTCTATTTATTGCATTTTATTAAATATCGGAATGCATTTCTGATCGCTATTTTGTCGCTGCTGTAGCAAGCTATGAGTGTTTGAAATATGCTCTGTAACATATCAGTCTATATGTCAAAGCAACGGCCGTAAACGAAATTTGTCAAGACCTGTGTGACATCGTAGGACGGAAGTAAAACGTACAGCGGAATGCAAAGTGACCAACATCTGCCAACATTGTCAAAAGACACGCTCGCCTTCTTTCGAATGCTGACGTAATCAAGCCGGAAGTTTTGTTTGTTTTGGTAGCAATCAGGAAAGTTTGAAAAAAGTAGGCAGTAATCGTCATTTAAACTCGTTTTTGTGCAATACTTCGTTTGGAAAACAGTTTTCAAAATGGCGGCACTAACACCTGGCTGACACTTCACGTTTCGAAGTCTCGCACAAGTCTCGTGAAGATCGCGCGGATAAGCGACGCCTGCCGTGGACCAAACGAACTAAATTCAACACGGCTAAAAACCGAATAGGCCGATAAGTATAATATTTAATTGCAATTAGTTGCCAATACAAGTCACGATATAAGGTTACTAAAACCGAAAACGTAATTGAATAACACGTTAATTAAGAAATAAAGCAAGTTTAAAAATGACTTCAGTTCTCTTTTCATAAACAAGTTGTTCAGAGAGGATTTTTTTTCCTTTCACATGAAATTATGCTGTTGGTTTGATCTTTACTCAGAGCCTCCTGCTCCGGAAATGGAGACTGACCTGAGCAGGGACAGAACAGACGCAGACAGGACGATACCAGGTAACATCCCGTAACTGTCTACTTGCAGACTCTGAGAATTGTCGTCTGTTTTTTTTTTGCTTGTTAATTTGCGTTAGTAGTGCTGGCGCAAATTATCGCTCTCACTCAGGATCTTTCTACTTTCTTCTTCTTATTATTATTATTATTATTATTATCTCCTAATGTTTTATAGGACGCTATTTCTCCCTCAGTTTTCAACCGATCATCACCAGATTTCACATGAAGAATACGTCTGGGCTGAATTACATCGCTATGACTTTTGGTGTTGATCTGGATCACTGATCCGGAATGATCTATGAAAAACAGGCTTTTTTTCAATCAATTATAACTCTGTCAATTTTCATTATCTTTTCAATTTTTTTTTTTTTTGTTCAGGGCGGCAGGGCACAACTTTTCCTCACTAAGCTTCATTCTCTATCTCTTACCGTCCGGCTCTATAGGTTACAGTGACCAGACGTCACGGTTTGTAACAGCTAGCGCAAATTACTATGACTTTAGTCACAGTCTCTATCTAGTTTTGTTTACTCTTTCTACAATTTCCTTTTTCACGGAAGGGTTTATAGAGGCGCAGTGGCACACGAATCACGCGTTAGGTGTCAGTGCACCCATCGTATCAGTGGCCCTGATCATAAGTCTCAGCAGTGTGACCAGAAATTGTGTCAGGAAGCCTTTGTTCAAAGATTAAACATCTAAAGCATTGAGAAGGAAATTAAATTGAATGTCAGCGAAGCAAAAAAGAGAGACAGAGGGGGGGAAAAAAAAGGCGGGTGGGCAGTAATTAATGGCTCTCTTAATTGTCCTCGTGAAATATTTGCATGGGCATAATTTACATAATTTACATGTAGTAATTAATCATTCAAAGGGGTTCCTTTCTCTTTTTTGTCTGGGTCGAGAGCGCGTGGGCACTCTGTTTCAGCTGACATTTATTTTAATGCGCGTCTTCTCTCTCGACAAAACCTTTCATCTCGTTTTGAAATCTGCCCGTGTAAGAACACAACCTCACGGACTGAGGCTATTCATCGCACATCGAGGCCCACATCAGTCAAGTCTGGCAAATATTCAAATACATTTCAGTTCATTAGACCTTTTTTTTTTTTTGTGTGTGTGTGTGTGTGTGTGTTTCTGTCTGCAGATGGACGGCTCTTTCTCAAGACTGCGGTGATGTACTGAAGAACTGGAGCGAGAGAACATGTAAATCAGTGCGACGATGAAGAAAGCAGAAGTGCGAATAATCACAAAAAATTGATTGTATCAGAGGACTGGAGACATTTCAAGGACCCCAAAGGGTCAGTATCTACAAATTACTGCGAGGAGACTGTCCCACGCATTGGAAATCAATGCTCTCATTGTGCCTCTCTGTGAAGTCGAGGCACCTTTTTTTCTTAGAGGCTAAAAACACACCATGTGGACCTTCACAACATTTTTTTTCTAGGATATTTAAACCACTCACACTTTACTGACCATGAAAAAAAAACATTTCAGAGCTTCTCTTTTATAGGCCTGACATGTTTCACTATCTATAAAGCACTATTTCCATCGGGGGGTGGGGGAGTATGATGATTTGAGTTTGTTCATCGTTTATCGAATATCTACATGACATTTAATGTGTTTTCGTGTAGCTGTCTTGTTATTCCCTAAAAGAAAAAAAAAAAAGCTTGTCCATGTTTTTTGTTTGTTTGTTTGTTTTTTCCATTATTATATGTTTTATGATTATAGCAGGTATTCTCAAACGAAAAAAAAAATCACGAAACATGGAAAGTGTACATAAAAGTGTAGAGATAATATTGTGCATTGTATGTCGTAGCGCTGTTAGGAAATCAATACAAACCTCTTTAATGAAATATCTTGCATCTAAGTTATTATTATTATTATTATTATTATTAGGTCCATAATCCATCATCATACCTGACTAGGAGAGCATGCTGGCATGTCATTACATTTGTCGTGTCCGTCTAATATATAAATATATATAATAAAAATATTTTTTCACCTGGTACAAAGCAGGTCACACCTTACAGACACGTTTCGATCTACACATACCTTGGATCTCTTGTGACAATTTTTTTTTTCGTTATTAAAAAATGGCCTTTGTCCAGGTTTTAGATTTTATCAAGAATTGGAACTTTTCACCTTCGTAGTGTCCATGAATTATTTAAGTGATCATGATTTGTTTTATTTCGGGGTTTGTTTTTTTTAAATAACAATAATGACCCATAAACATCTTATGTTTTCCGTGTATGGAAATGTATTATACTAAATCACTTTGCCAATCAAAATTGCTTTTACAATGGTTTTTGAATATCCTACAAATGGAAGAAATGCAAATGAAACAAATGTACCTTTTATTTCAATGTGTAAGAACGCCGCAGTACTCTGGACGCCGAAATTCTCCAAAATGTAGCCGAACTGGAGAGGAAGAGTGAAAGAAAAGAAAAAAAATGATTGTTGTTTGCTGCATGTTTCAGTGTCAGTTCTGATTTCAGGATTTTTGTATCTATGAAGTAAACAGTTAGGGGGGAAATGGTTTCTCAAAGGTTCTTTGGATGGTCGTGGGTTCTATATTCTTAAATATAGAGGCCGCACAGAGCTGGTTAAAGGTTCTCTCAGAGCGGCAAGACAAGGGGCAAGTACTTTTTAGGGTTAAAGGAGAACTGAAGTCATTTTTAAACTTGCTTTATTTCTTAATTAACGTGCTATTCAATTACGTTTTCGGTTTTAGTAACCTTATATTGTGACTCGTATTGGCAACTAATTGCAATTAAATATTATACTTATCGGCCTATTCGGTTTTTAACCATGTTGAATTTAGTTCATTTGGTCCACGGCAGGCGTCGCTTATCCGCGCGATCTTCATGAGACTTGTGCGAGACTTCGAAACGTGAAGTGTCAGCCAGGTGTCAGTGCCGCCATTTTAAAAACTGTTTTCCAAACGAAGTATTGCACAAAAACGAGATTAAATGACGATTACTGCCTACTTTTTTCAAACTTTCCTGATTGCTATCAAAACAAACAAAACTTCCGGCTTGATTACGTCAGCATTCGAAAGAGGGTGCGCGTCTTTTGACAACGTTGGCAGATGTTGGTCACTTTGATTTCCGCTGTGCGTTTTACTTCCGTCCTACGATGTCTCGCACAGGTCTCAACGAATCTCTTTTACGGCCATTGCTTTGGCATATGGACTGATATATTACAGAGCATATTTCAAACACTCATAACTTGCTATAGCAGTGACAAAATAGCGATCAAAAATGCATTCCGATATTTAATAAAATGCGATAAATAGAATTTTGATAATAAAAAATTTGTCTTTAGTTCTCCTTTAAGGTTTCTACAGGACTCAGAATGGAGCGGCACAGTTGGTTTTGGAGACTCATATTTGGTAACAAGTACTCTCTTAATGTATTTGACAGAAATAAGTTGCATGCCATTATATCATTTACCTGCTCCATGTTAGTGGGTAGTAATATGTGCCAGGGTCCCAGCTGCAAATAATTATCTTAAGCATTGAGTATAATGGGAATATAATTAATGAAGATTATATTCACAAGCTATTAGATTAATTTGGTCGCCGGTGTTCCAGGGCCGATCCTGAAAACACTATACATTATGACCACTGACTGGTGAAGTGAGTAACATTGATTATCTCATTACAGTGGCACCTGTCGAGGGGTGGGATATATTAGGCAGCAAGAAAGAGAACAGTCAGTGCTTGAAGTTGATGTGTTGGAAGCAGGAAAAATGGGCAAGCGTAAGGATCTGAGCGACTTTGACAAGGGCCAAATTGTGATGGCTAGACGACTGGGTCTGAGCATCTCCAAAATGGCACATCTTATGAGGTGTTCCCAGTATGCAGTGGTTAGTATCTACCAAAAGTAGTCCAAGGAAGGTGAACCAGTGACAGGGTCATGAGTGTCGAAGGGTCATTGATTCGCATGGGGCACAAAGGATAGCCCATATGGTCCAATCCTACAGAAGAGCTACTGTTGGACAAACTGCTGAAAAAGTTAATGCTGACACCTTTCTGTTTCAGCCAGCAGTTTGGACATGCTCAGACCCAGTCATCTAGCTATCACAATTTGGCCCTTGTCAAAGTCTCTCAGTCACAAATGCTTGCCCATTTTTCCTGCTTCCAACACATCAACTTCAAGAACTGACTGTTATATTTAAAACTTTTGAATTCATCAGCTGTTCTTATGCTTGTGCTTGTGCTTGTGCAAGACCATTGAGGAGATCCACGCGAGATCATTCTTGATGGATTGTATTCATAGAACAGATTTTTTTTTTTAGAAAAACACCGGTGTGCTTGTTTCTTCATGTTCAGCTCATTCAAGCTGAATCTTTCTCAAAAAGTTCAGTTAGCTCATACAGCTGCAATTAACAGCAATTAACACTAGGGGCAGCAGACACACCCCTTTTTTACCGGACATCAATTACGGTCCCCTTTGCATTGTGGCGTCATTAGGCATCACTCCAGACGATGTGACAAATCAGACGTGTCATGCTGTGGCGTGCAATGGAGTTAGCGATACGTCCAGCCACAATGGAGCAGGAAGATAAGGCTAATGTAATCAAATCAGAAAGGGGATATTATGCATTAGTGTGCGTGTTAGCCGTAACGTTCAGAGGCGTCTGGCGGCTGAGGTAAGGTTGGAGGACATGTTATCTAAATGAATGCGGAGAAGGGATGAGGACCAGGGTCCGTGGATGGATAATGAAAGGGCAAGAGAGGAGCAGACGGCTTTTAGTCCTTTCTCTTTTAGCCATTACTAATTCATGCTGGTCTTTCTTGCTCTTAGTGATGAAAGAAAAAGAGAGGGAGAGTGTTTAGGGAAAGGGAAAAAACGGTGTGGGGATAATGTGCCATGAAATTGAGTCTCATTTACAAAGGGTTGGGCTGCTTTTGACTCAAAAAGCTCCACACAGGAAATGCTGGGAAATTGACTGCTCTCCATCTAAGAGTGTATTGTTTACTTTGATCAACCTTTACTCTCTGGGCTAAAAAGGGAGGTTAAAAGAGGGCAGGACTCGGTGCCAATCGTTGCTAAAGTGTGAATTCCAAAAGGGACCTTTTAATGGATGTAGAGCTTTACCACATACTTAACATTTCCTGACTTGAGGTTTCTTGAAGCTGAAGCTCCGAGTTTCCTGACTCCAGTGCTAATTAACCTGACGAAGTCTTGCCTAATCCCTGTCTGCTTATTTTGCCAGGATGGAGTTGGTTTGTAATAATTATAGGCAATCAACAGAGTTTAATATTTTAACGTGTCGTACCACGTCAAATTATTTCTCGTGCATCACGAAAGACTCATCTTCTCAAACAAAATATTTCACTTTCTTTGCAAAAGGAATTAATTTGACTCCATTTTCCTGCTATACTTCTGAGTAAAAACATTCAGTCTGGCAATGGAGGGTTTTCCATTTGGAAAATTTCAGTTTTCCTTTCTCAAACAGGTTCCATGTACAGTAAGTTCAGTTTCGAAACCAATAACCATCAGTAATCCAAAGAGCCCTTGAGGAACATTTTGTGTACTTTAGGTGTAAACAAGCCAGATGTTGGTTGACACAGGAAATGGTCCTCCTTACAAAAGAAGAAGAAACATGTGATGATGGATGATGATGGGGATGAGGGATGATGTGAAACGTTGAAGGGGAGGGTTATTTATAGGAAAATAATCAACAACCGGGTGATGTGATAACAACACTTCACTTCCCGAGGTGTTTTATTTATTCCTCTTATATCACAGCCATCAATTTACTAACAACTCTTCATTTATGAATAAATGACCCATCGTAAATTTTTTATCCATTTTTCGTTACGTTTTAATCTTGTCACGTCACAAAACAAGTCTTCTTCTTCTTCCCATATCTAACAAGGCTGCCGGGGCACCACTGATGACATTTTAACAGTCCATCGCTGGTGTGTCTAGGGCATTTAAACTTGGTGGAGCTCATACTTCTCCGAGCTTGATTAATTTAGAGTAACCAGTTAACCTAACCGCATGTCTTTGGACTGTGGGGGAAACCAGAGCACCCAGACATGGGGAGAACATGCAAACTCCACACAGAAAGGCCACTGGGCTTGAACCCAGAACCTTCTTGCTGTGAAGCAACATTGCTAACCACTACACCACCATTCCGCCCACAAAAGAAGTGTACATCAGCTAATCTTATTTCTCTGTCTCTAAGTTAATGACAAAAAAAAAACCCAGCTTGTCATGTTACCAAGAAACTAGACAGCACAAGTTCCTTTTCCGTCTTAGAAAATGTAAAGTTGAAGCTTTACCACTGACCGACACGGAAGACTCGTTCTAAAAATGCTCCATAAACCTCGTCACTATATCAATTACACAATTACACAACTTTTATTCAGTTTATATGTCCACTTTTTGACCATTCAGGTCCCTGAGCTAACTGCTATTATAGAAATGATAACATATGCACGATGCAGTGAGTGCATGTGCCTGCTGTTACAGAAAATTAATCAACATTTAATCAGCAACGATGTGATAATAAAAGCTAGCGATATCATAAACTGACATTTCAACGTCGCTGACATCATCAGAGTAAAATAAACAGTGTTTAAGGTGATTAAGAGTTAATTCATCTCATTATCTCATCTCATCTCATTATCTCTAGCCGCTTTATCCTTCTACAGGGTCGCAGGCAAGCTGGAGCCTATCCCAGCTGACTACGGGCGAAAGGCGGGGTACACCCTGGACAAGTCTCCAGGTCATCACAGGGCTGACACATAGACACAGACAACCATTCACACTCACATTCACACCTACGGTCAATTTAGAGTCGCCAGTTAACCTAACCTGCATGTCTTTGGACTGTGGGGGAAACCGGAGCACCCGGAGGAAACCCACGCGGACACGGGGAGAACATGCAAACTCCGCACAGAAAGGCCCTCGCCGGCCACGGGGCTCGAACCCGGACCTTCTTGCTGTGAGGTGACAGTGCTAACCACTACACCACTGTGCCGCCCAGAGTTAGTTCAAGTTTTTATAAAGTCCCGAGAAAGTGCATCAAGTAAAAACATTAGCGCATACAGAATCAGATTGGATGTTTAAGTCCCTTCTGTACATGCTGTTTTTTACTTGATGCACTCTCTTGGGACTTTATAAAAACTTGAACTGACTCTTAATCACCTTAAACACTGTTTATTTTACTCTGATGATGATGTCAGCGACGTCAAAACATCAGTTTAGGATATCGCTAGCTTTTATTATTAAAGCTAGACTGCTTTTCAGATTTTTCAAATGTAGGTCATAAAAAGCATTTTCCCGACACCCAATTATTTTTCATTAGTGGACCGAAAGTTACTGAATTTGAATTACAGACTTCCAATTTTATTTGTTTTTTTTAATAGAACAATTCACGAATTTAAGGCCACGTGGCCCTAAATTCTCCGCTATTTTTTCCTTCTTCACCATGACGCAATACAAGATACTATGTCATGCTTCACGTGGTGGGCTTTCCCCGTCCGCACAAGGCATTGTGGGATACAAATTTGAAACAGGAGAGAAAAATGGAGGACATGAGTGTGCAAATGAGACGTGAAAGACCGACTACAGTAACGGAAAGAAAGCGAGAAGAAACGGCGTTATGTTATATACGAAGGAAAGGAAACGCAGGAAATCTCAAACTAATAAATATCGGCGCTCAGCGAGCACCTCGGTGTGATCAGCTGTTCGTTTAGCGACAGAATGATGGAACTGTCAGTGTACGCTTAAAGGTCAACCTGTAGATGGCAGTAATGCGACACTGTGGATGCCAGCTGCTGTAAAACGCAAAAGAAGAAGGAAAAGAAAAAGAAACAGGTAAACCTGCACATGCGCACACTGCTTGACTGCGCGAAGTGAGCGATTTCATGCACATTATTTGCTCGGGAATCCCCTCAAATTAAATTTGAAATAAAATTTCATCGATTTTATGAAATCGAAAGGCTGTCTAGCTTTAAATGTATGACAAAAGTTGTCATAATTAATGATGTGATAGGACATTTTAAATACATTAAAGCTACAGTTATGCTAAAGTTTAGTGTGAATGAATGTGACAAAGACTTGGATTCATTTTACAAGTAATAGTTTTGGACGATGTTGAAATATGTGGACGCTTTATATACCATGTCTATGGATTTGTGATGCTGTTGCAGTTCCAGAACGTGGCACTCCAGCTGCAGCAAGTCTTTAGGGACATGAAGGATGAATGCGGAAAAAAAACTCAACTTCACTGATGCTTCATATTCTCAGGAAACACTTATATGGTTCCAGATGAAGTTAAGTCAGATGATGATGGATACAGGAAATGTTGGCAAAAGAAAAGCTCCCGAACCTGAACTTTTCTGTTAAAAGAGGAGATGAAAGTGTCGAGACACTTACTGGGCTGAAAGTGTGAATATGAATGATTCTGTAATGGATCCACATGTGCGTGTGTGTGTGTGTGTTTTGGTTGTTGTTGTTGTTGTTTTTTTTTAATTTATGCTCAATTCCCATTGACAACTGCTGAGTTTCCAGATTAACTTGCTGCTGACCTTCTCCTCAATGACACTCCACTCATTTTTTCACACTGTGCAGTTTTGACGATGCACACGTATCTATGTTTTAATGCACAAAACCTCTGTATATCGAGTCATCTTGCCAGTTTGAGATGTCCATATTGTTGCAGAATTAAAAACTGGCACTCCAGCTGCAGCGAGTCCTGAGGGACGACCAACAAACGCAAGAAAAAAAACCCTCACGATCACTGATGCCTCATCTTTTCAGTGAAAGCTTACACTGTCTCCACAGAAGGGAGCCATTCGGATGGATTTTGCTGCTAGTCAGCAGTAAGTGAAGCAGATGTTGGTGGACACTGTTCAGACATCTCTGTCACATTCTACCATCTCTCCATTTAACTGCTCCCTAATGAGTATTTATTGTTTCCCAACACTACTGTCGTTCCTTTTTATTAGTGTGTGTGCATGCACGAGTTTGTCTATGTGTGTGTATGTGTGTGTTCCTGAGATGACATCTCCTGGCCGCCTCTTGACAGCTGGACTGGCTTGTTTTCGCTGTCGTCCCCTGGGTATTCGCTGTCAGCTTTGTGCTTGGCCAGACTGCAAGGAGAGAGATTAATGGACAATAAGGACACGATGGAGGGAGGGAGGAAGGGAAGAAGGGAGGGCCGGAAGAAAACGATGGACAGAAGCAGTGTGACGGTGTGAGAAATAGAAATATGGAATGAATGAATGAATGAATGAATGAATGAAATGGACAGAAAGGGAGAGAAGAATAGAAAAGAGTGGACAGAAAGAAGACAATTAATGGTTAAAAAAAGGGACAGAAATGGATGTGGGATGGAGTGACAGAAAAGGAGGGATGGTTTGACAAGAGGAGAGTCAGACAGGGAGACAGGAGGGACAGAAAGACAAGAAGAGACGGGATTAGGTAGAGATAATGACAGATAAAGTGAAATGATGACAGAAGACAGGAGGGAAAAACTACAGAAAGTAACAAAGAAGCTGTGAAAAAACAGACATGGACGGAGACAGCTAGAAGGACAACAGAAAGAGAAAGAAAGAGAGAAAGAGACAGGCAGGGAAACAGTGAAACAGACACAGACAGAAAAGGCCCATGAGACTAAAAGGAACAGAAAGGAAGACAAAAAGAGAAACAGTGACAGAGAGAGAGGGAGAGAGAGAGAGAGGACAAGCGCAGGCCAACAACCATCTGCTCATTTCCTTCTAATGGACAAAGCAAACAGCAGGAGACACTGCTGACTACAAATCTGGCTTTTCTTCATTACTGAAAGCACACAGTAATTTGTCCCCGAGTTTAACTCAGACACAGGCATGCCTATTCGTTTTCCTTTTCCTTTTCTCCCTGCTGCACGTCTTTTTTCTCCCTTTATTCTTTTTTCATTAATCACGCCCAAGAGATAACCTGCCACTCATGCTCAAAGGGGCTTTTATTTAAAGAAGACGCACAGCCTCGGACATTAACACCCGTCTCTTTGTTAGCCGTGACAATAACTAGCATCTGTAAGTCTGATCAATCCAACTCACTCATTCAGCAAACTCGAAAAAGGAAACGAGAACCAAGCACAAAAATAATGAGTGCATTGTGACGGATAGCGTCCTACACCTAATGGAAAGGATATTTAAGATGCTGGGTGTGGCCCAATTACTTTCATGGACATAGAGTAAAATCCAAATGCACACGTGTACGTTGTCACAAAAATGCGTGTAATACAGATCCCGATGTTGACAGCGTGATGTCAGGCGGCATACTGACTCACGAAAGTTACTGCTCGCTCCTGTTGCAAACACATGACCATGCTATGCTCTGTTTGTTCGCAACAGGAACAGTCTTGGAACTTTTTGATCACACTTCGTATTCAATTATGATGAGGTGTCTCAGTTATACATTCCCGCATCTCATTTGATTCGAGCTATTAACATTTAAGTAATTAAAGTATGTTTAGATAAGTTAGCTTGAAATTCAATTAGCTAGCTATTTGTGTCATTTAGCTGGTTAAATTAGCCAGCTATTTAGATTTAGATCTATTATCCATAACCCCTTATCCTGTGTAGGGTCGCGGGCAAACTGGAGCCTATCCCAGCTGACTATGGCCGAGACGCGGGGTACACCCTGGACAAGTCACCACATAGAGACAAACAACAATTCACACTCGTGGTCAATTTAGAGCCACTAATTAACCTAACCTGCATGTCTTTGAACTGTGGAGGAAACCAGAGCACCCCCATGCAGACATGGGGACAACGTGCAAACTCCACACAGAAAGGCCCCTGTCAGCTACTGGGCTTAAACCCAGAACCTTCTTGCTGTGAGGCGACAGTGCTAACCACTACACCACTGTGCCACCCCAAATTTGTACATCCATCCATCCATTATCTGTAGCCACTTATCCTGTACAGGGTTGTGGGCAAGCTGGAGCCTATCCCAGCTGACTATGGGCGAGAGGCGGGGTACACCCTGGACAAGTCGCCAGGTCATCACAGGGTTGATACACAGAGAAAACAACCATTCACACTCACATTCACACTTATGGTCAATTTAGAGCCACCAATTAGCCTAACCTGCATGTCTTTGGACTGTGGGGGAAACCGGAGCACCCGGAGGAAACCCACGCAGACACGGGGAGAACATGCAAACTCTACACAGATAGGCCCTCGTCGGCCGCTGGGCCGAACCCAGAACCTTCTTGCTGTGAAGCAACAGTGCTAACCACTACACCACCATGCCACCCTGATTTTGTACATACAAAAATGCACGAGTTTTTGAACCTTGTTTCTGTACCTAAGTACAATTTTGGAAGATTCAGTTCTTACTCAATTACAGAACTTAAACAGTCATATACTTACTCAAGTAAATTCCCAAATGAATAAACTACTCTTCACTGCTTACATTTTCAGTTTAATTGATCAAACTTCACATTTCGTAAATTAGCTAGTTTTGTTATTTAACTATAGGCGGCACGGTGGTGTAGTGGTTAGCACTGTCACCTCACGGCAAGAAGGTTCTGGGTTTGAGCCCAGCAGCCGACAGGGGCCTTTCTGTGCAGAGTTTGCATGTTCTCCCCGTGTCCGCGTGGGTTTCCTCCGGATGCTCCGGTTTCCCCGACAGTCCAAAGACATGCAGGTTAGGCTAATTAGTGGCTCTAAATCGACTGTAGGTGTGAATGTGAGTGTGAATGGTTATTTGTCTCTACGTGTCAGCCCTGCAATGATCTGATGACTTGTCCAGGGTGTACCCCGCCTCTCGCTCATAGTCAGCTGGGATAGGCTCCAGCTTACCCGCAACCCTACACAGGATAAGCGGCTACAGATAATGGATGGATATTATTTAACTGTTACATTGGCTAGCTAGTTTGGGTTTGTACATTACTTTGCTATATTATCTAGCTAGTTAAATTTAGCATATTATTTTGTTAAATTGGATAGTTAGTTAAGTTTTATTTTCACGCTTTAGCATTCATTCCAGATTTGTAAGAGTTTAACATACATTTTTTTTGTTTTGACTGAGAGCTTAGCAAAGAATCTAGTCATGCAGGATGATGAAAGACAGGTCTCTTCATCAGTAAACATGTTTAGATTTACTGTTGAATACTTGACTACAGGTATGTCATACATGTCAACCTATACGGAATGTCCGTATTTTATACGGATTTGATTCAATAACCATAGTATACGGGCGTACAAATAAAGTTATACGGATTCTTTTAAAAAACTTCAATATTTATTTAGAGCTATAAGCAATTCCCACGATGATAAAAGAGCGCATAACATTTACAAACGTACTGTACACCACAGAAAGCACAAACAACCAGTAAAGAGTCTTATGAAATCGCGCGTTATCTTGTGGTAGCGAGACTTCGTTCCACTTCTGATCATGCGCACACCGCATTGCGAGAATCCCGCCAACCGGGAAGTAACATTTTGTTTGAAAAGCGTATTTCCACCTGAGCGACTTTCACTGGCGACTGAAAAGATTCTGAATGGGCACTCCGGCAAGATCAACACAGGCACTTGCTGTGACATGCAGCTTAGTGAGGTATTGGTGCAGAGCGCTAAAAAAAGCTGTCATGGAGTACAATTCAGAACATTAGAGTGACACTTTGTGTTTTTGTCGAACATTGGAGCTTTGTATTCATTCTGAAGGTTTATTGTTATTAATATTGAATAAAAAGTAACTTGGATATATCATTGTTAATTATCATTCAAATTTTAGGTAAATTATTTTAATTTGCATCTTATACGGATTTTATAAGGGAAATACGGATTTTGGAGGTTGGTTATACAGGTTTGATTGACCAAAGGTTGACATGTATGCTATGTTTAAATGTAGATACTTTCTGACTTGCAGTGAAGTATATGTATTTTTCGCTCCGTACTTCTACTTTTAGTAAGTAAGAGTTTAATACGGGATACATACTTTTACTTAAATGCAGTTTCTCTGTACTTTTTCCATCCCTGCTATAAAACTATAGTTTTTGTTCAAGTTGCAATTCTGTGAGGTCATTCAACATGGCGGCGGTCCTAATGAAAATTACGTAGAAGAAATGCAACAGGGTTGCCATATTGTGTGTGGGGTTTTTTTGTTTTGTTTTGTTTTACAAGGTGTGGATATGAATTAATACACTGCAAAAAACTGAAAACTGAATTTGAGGAGAAAATGACAATACTAGTGAAATTATCTTGCTGCATGGACAGATAATTTTACTTGATAAGACATCTTAGAATAAATTGGTTGCAGTCTAGAACTAGGTTTAATAATCTCAGAATTGGTGTCTTGTATTCTTCTAATCGGAAATGCTAGATCGTTTCAACTATTTTCAAGATATTTTCACTTGCTAAGATATCATTTTTTTGCATTGTAAACTAATAGGTCATGGGATTTCGAAATTTCATGAACAAAGTAACTCATAGTCATGAATTATTATGCTATGGCCATAAACTGTGTATCTTCAGCCCATGACTTACTCTGTTGTGGAAGATCATAATCACTTGGGAAGAACGAGTAAAAAAAATCTATTTGAGAATTTGTTGAAGGTGATGCAGGCCATTAATATTTCCATATCACAATGCCAGTAACTCCAGCATGATTTTATGCTTCATTCCAAGACTGAATTAATATATTATCATTATAAAATATATAATACATTATCCATATTATATTATCAGTCTTCTCCATGCAGAAGTTCCCATGGCCACAAGGGTCTAATTAAATTGATTTTTCTATCACATTCACGTCAAAGTACAAAAGTTGCCATAAGGTCTGCATTTCGTGGCCATGAAGTTTATCTTCGAGTGGTGAATGGATATATCACAAGTGAGTGAAGCAAACGAGTGAAATATCTTCAACATGAAAAGATAAACTTCATATATTCACACCACCATGTAACGTTCTTTATATTATATGGACACGTCCACACACACACAAAAAAAACATAAGTTAATCAAAAGAATTTTCATTTTGAACCGGTTCGCCATTTTGACAACGCACATTGAGTCAGCAGGAAAACACTAGGAGTGATGTCATCAGATTGAAATATC
The DNA here is from genome assembly GCF_027579695.1 of Neoarius graeffei. NCBI lineage: Eukaryota > Metazoa > Chordata > Actinopteri > Siluriformes > Ariidae > Neoarius > Neoarius graeffei. Next base: position 48,106,466 of record NC_083586.1, on the reverse strand, counting down.
AGAAAATATTATCCATATAGGACGCTTTTTCGATGGAATAAAAACACGTGTTCTGTTCCCTTCTTGCAGGTTTCATTCATTTGGTTCAATAGCATGCAATATTGTTAGCATATCGCTTAGCCTATGCGTATTACATCACTCTACCCAATGGAGAATGAGCGCTGAATATGGTTTATGATATTGCACGTTGTCCAAACAACATGATGTCACACATCAGAGACGTAAAACTTCTGAGCTAGCGAGCGACTGTGACAATTTGCAAACAAACATGGCCGCCAGGTTTGCCTCCTTAAAAACGGAAGATTTTGAGAGAATTTTGGCTGCCAGGTCGCTCTGTTGTGTGTAGTTGTCGAGGTTGATTTTTTTTTTACACTTTACCATAATGCGTATTCAGAAATGTGTCATGCGGTATATGAACCATGAATTCACCACTTCTCTTTGTATTCATGCGTGGACATTCCCTCGATTTGAACAATTCCTGCACCACACAAATATCCAGTAATCCTCTGTCCCTTAACCATCCATGTAATCCTTCCGAGTAGAACAAATTTGAAAAATATCATCGTAAATCAAGGGAGGCTCATGAGCCGCCATCACAGAAATGACAAGCACTGAGCACAAAGGGAGCGTTTTTTTCGTGCTCTGTTAGATATATTCCATTCACCTACTCGTCTTCGACTCATTCAATATCATGCTAGCTGAATGTAATATACCTGTATCTGATATACCACTCAATGCCACCCAAACACAAGATAAACTTCATCAACACAAGAAGATAAACTTAATATCTTCAACCCAACATGTGATTTTCTTTTTATTATATCGACACATTGACAAACAAAAAGTACCCAAATTTATCAAAACAATTCATCGATTTGCTCACGAGTGACATATAGAGATTTGTCACAGTTTTGGTTCTCCATGTCCTGGATGTAGCTCGTATGAAAAATACGAGTGGCATATTTCCCAGTAAAACACTCGGATCCATATATCTTGATATGTCCTTAATATATTCATTTGTGTGGCACCTTATTAAAAATATAACCAGCTAAGTGGCTCTGTACAGAGTTAAAAACTCTTATTTTCTTCCTTAGTATGATTTTAGAGTCTTAGCATCTACAGTATGCCAAACCACACCAAAGTATAACATTGCATCATTTCAGCTTCTCTTTAACTCTCCTTAAATTGTCTAATTATTAAAATTAAATGTCTGCATTATTCTGAGCAACTTATTTCCCCAATAAAACTCATTCTATTGTTCATTATACAGTACTTTAAAAAAAAAAAACTTTCTGGATGGAAAAGTACTTTTTATCGCATTCTTTCCTAAAGCACATTTCATTTTCTAAGACGCTTTCAGGTACAGTTTGAGCTCCATGTGTCTTATTTATATGACTAATAATTTACTAAGCAGGAAGCAGGAGAAGGAAAAGAAGAAGAAGGCCGTCTGGTACAGTTCCTCATTACTACCTTGCCAGGCGGATGTTTGGATATGTTTTGTGTTTAATAGAAACAGTATGGATGGAAAAAAATGGGGCCACTGTACCAACATATGGAAAACAACCCCACATTTCACTATTTTACACAGATCTGGGATCAGTTTGCATACATCATAACCTTATAGCTGAAAAGCAATACTGGTCTTAAACCTGGGTGAAAACACTCCATAGGGTCCCTTCCTGCTCCTTCAGGGCTTTGTCGTAAAAACTAATGGTGCCGCTGTGGCTTTCATCAGAGCATCTGTATTCGGTTTCCGATCATCTCATTAACTTACGCAGACGTGAGTCACGTCCCGTCAGAAATAATCTGATCCCAGCGGCCTGTCATTGCAAACCACTTTTATTGGGCTGATGATATGATTAAGAATATGATTACACAGCAGTAGCATATGGAATGGGATGGAAAGGGATAGAGATGTGGAATGGAAAAGAGGGACGGAGGGACATTAGGTGAAAAGGGAAGGACGGATGACATGGAGAGGGTTAGACAGGTAAGATGGAGAGTTGGAATGAAGAAATAATATGGAGTAGAAAGGAAAGATGGGATGGAGAGATTGGAAACAAAGTGTTAAGATACAGAGAGATGGAGAGTCGGGATGGGCAGAGGAAGGATAGGGATGGATACAATGGAAAGATAGGATGTGCTAAGTGCTAAGATGTACATGGGGAGGGAGAGATTAGCTGAAGTTGGAGGAAGAGAGATGGGATGGACAGGAAAGAGCTGGGATGGAAGAGGGATTGGAGAGAGGTGGGGTGAAAAGATGAGATGGATGGCAGAGGGGTGAGGAAAAGAAATGGAGAGAGACAAGATGGAGTAGGATAGAGAGGTGAAATGGAGTGATGGGATGTGGAAGGATGGAGAGATCGGATGCCATGGAGAAGAAGAGATGCGGAAAAGAAAGAGCTGGGATTAAAAAGGAATGGAGGCGGATGGATGGAGAGATGGAAAGGACAGCGTTGGGATTAAAATGGAATGAGGAGATGGGAAGGAAAGGAAAGGGATGGAGGCAGATGATGAGATGGAAAGGACAGAGGAGGGACAGACAGAGAGAGAGGGAATGGAGAAATGGAAAGGACAGAAATGGGATGAAGAGATACAACACAATTGACATCTAACATTCAGTTAAAGCTGTTTAGCTAGTATATGATACCATATACCAAACATTTTATTCTGGTTTATCCAAGTCAACTGAGAATGTGTGGAAATGTTGATGCAGAAGAAGGTTCTTCCACCAAGAGGATGAAACCACAAGTGTCAAGTGCGAACAGGAACGGTATTATGGGCAATCGATACGTCCAGCAAAGAGTGACTGAGAGTGGCTACAAGATGAGCAAGAAGAAAGGTGTTTGCTCTGAAAATGTCACAAACAACAATTTGCAAGCTTCTTTTATCTATATTACAAGTGTTACATCTTTTGCCATGTCCACACTACATCTTCTGATTTCTTTAAGTGGTCTTTTTCTGTTTTTTTCCCTCCATCACTGCTTATGCTAAGGAATACTTCATCAACTGCCCTTTGAATTTTATAATAAATGAGACTCTGTAAGTGAGTAAGGGGCACGTGTTGATGTTCTTGTCTGTCGTAATCACACTTACACTCCAGCAGCGGTGAATCGATGAAGTTGAAAAATGCTAGAGCATTCCATTAATTATGGTAACTGAGTAAGATGTAAACAATATAGAGCATTTGTGGTGAAAAGCATCACCGGATGCGGAGAAACTACACACAGTCTGTGATTAATTGGTTGTATCTGGCAACTTCATATGCCATATACACACACGCGTGCGCTCCTATACAACCATTCTGTTCCAAACTTCAGTCACACATTCCACACACACACACCCTCAGAGCATCTCTCACACACTACACTAATCCAGTATTGAGTAAGTTAACCACAGCTTAACAGCAGTTATAGTAAAGCCTGCTTTGTGTTCACCACTTCCAGCTGGCTGCCTTCACGTGCCTCCATTAGTCACTGACTATTGTGTCCAATTAGCCGATTAGCTTCTGCAAACCCGCAACACGTCTCATATCCCCACCAGATGGCCATTACACAAACACACTCATTTATCTCAAAGCCAGTGGTGGGGAACAAACAAAACACCTATATTATTTCATTCACTGTAGGCAGCTTGATGTTTGGCGTGCTGCCTTTTTTTTCCTCCCCTCTTTTTTCTTTGAAGCAGCTGGTCGCTGTGGCTTTCAAAGTCAACTCCAAAAAGAGGCCATCTTGTTTTTATTGGCGATGTCCCAAGCTGCATATCTCCTCACTAAATAGTATGTCGAAGTGATACACAAAGTGTGGTAACTCATAGCAGCATAGCTAAGCTTTTGGACAAGCTATTGAGCATGGTAGTATATGGTTTCTGTATGAAAGGGAAACTGCACAAAAGTAAAAAAAAAAATAATTTTTTTTTTTTTTTTTAGCCATCAGTAGGTAACATCTGCTCTAAACCTGTCTACTCAGTGCTTACAGTCTTTGCTTACAGGACAGGATATTTAAGTAGATGTTTTGGCACCATGATGCAGAAAGCTACTGCTAAGAATGCTAAAGGACTCTGGTGATTGTACCACATTTTTGCAATTATATAAATGTGATACAGATACAGATAACATATCATCTCTGGCCGCTTTATCCTGTTCTACAGGGTCGCAGGCAAGCTGGAGCCTATCCCAGCTGACTACGGGCGAAAGGCGGGGTACACCCTGGACAAGTCGCCAGGTCATCACAGGGCTGACACATAGACACAGACAACCATTCACACTCACATTCACACCTACGGTCAATTTAGAGTCACCAGTTAACCTAACCTGCATGTCTTTGGACTGTGGGGGAAACCGGAGCACCCGGAGGAAACCCACGCGGACACAGGGAGAACATTCAAACTCCGCACAGAAAGGCCCTCGCCGGCCACGGGGCTCGAACCCGGACCTTCTTGCTGTGAGGCGACAGCGCTAACCACTACACCACCGTGCCGCCCTGATACAGATATAAAAGCATAAATTCTGGCGAAAATACTGAGCCTCGGAGGTGCAATACTGCACAGCAGGGGATTACATAAGCCAGCAAATACAAAATGTTTACCTAAGATTCCGCTTTGATTACCAAAACATTCTTGTTACCTTAAAACTCTTATCACAACTCATTCTTTCATTATCTATATCCATTACAGGTTGCAGATGGGCTGGAGACAATCCCAGGTGATATTGAGCGAGAGGTGGAGTACACCCTGGACTGGTCTCTGGGCCACAACAGGGCTAACAGACCATTCATTGTCCATTCATACTCACATTCACACCTACGGGCAATTTAGTGTCGCTACATCTGCTAAATCCTAATCCGCATGTCTTTGGATTGTGGGATTAAACTGGTGCAACCTGAGGAAACCCACACAGGAACAGCAAGCCCCAGCTGACCTGCAGGTTCAAACCCAGGACCTGCTTGCTATGAGGCGACAGTGTGAACCACTGCACCACTGTGCTGCCCTATATAACAACTGACAAGAAATATTAAGCAAAGTTTGCTTTTTCATGTGAATACAAACATTCAAGAAACATTTCCATAATGTTTTCTCTGATGGAAAAGCCTAGAATTTTATGTATTCTGCAAAGCCAACAATGAATACCTTGACTCCAGGTAAAACCTATCAGCGAATTTATTTTGGTAGGAAATAAAAACTTTGGGCGGCACGGTGGTGTAGTGATTAGCACGGTTGCCTCACAGTAAGAAGGTTCTGGGTTCAAACCCAGCGGCCGGCAAGGGCCTTTCTGTGTGGAGTTTGCATGTTCTCCCCGTGTCTGTGTGGGTTTCCTCCGGGTGCTCTGGTTTCTCCCACAGTCCAAAGACATGGGGTTAGGTTAATATGGGACGACCTTGGGCTAAGGTGCCCTTGAGTAAGGCACCTAACTCCCAACTGCTCCCTGGGTGCTGTTAGCATGGCTGCCCACTGCTCTGGTTGTGTGTGCATGTGTGTGTTCACTGCTTCAGATGGGTTAAATGCAGAGAGGAATTTCACAAGTGTGTGATGAATAAAGTTGTGGTTTTCTTTTTCTTTCGAGTTTGTATATGTTTTGAAAGGGTTCCCAAATAACCAAAGAGGAACCAAATACAAACATTGGAGAAACGTTCTGTGTTTGCAGGGTGTTACTGTTTGGGACAGAGGTGTCAGAATGACGGTAAAGTTTGTTTGTCCTCCCACCGTGTGGCCAAATACAGGTACTGCAACCTCCAGTTAACTTTTGGAGAGATTCAATCACCTGAGGACTGAAAGAATTAGTTGTGTTTATATTTAGTGCTTATAATATTGGAACAAGACAAAATATAGTTGTATATAGTATTTTATATACTATTATATATTATATACTAAATATAGAAGTTGATAATATAGCAGGGAATTCACAAAATATATGCAAAATTTTGAGTGCAAAAGGTTACATACTCAAGATAAATAAAGAAGAAAAAAATTCTCAAAAATTATACCCAAAGGACATTATTATATTATCACATTATTATCACAGGGAATAAAAACAGTTATACAGTTTATACACTATATAGACACTGTGAAAACTTTTTTTTTAAAATGCATTTCCTGTTCCGGCTGTAAGATAAATATTTTCTCATTTGTTTCCATATTTGTATTGTCAACATCAGTTTGCAATTAATAAATACAAATAAATATTTAAAATGAAATACAATTATCAATAAATATATAAAATAAAATTATACATAAATTATCAATACAATTTTTAAAAATATATTTTTTTTATTACAAATAAATAAAGAAGAAAAAAATTCTCAAAAATTATACCCAAAGGACATTATTATATTATCACATTATTATCACAGGAAACAAAAACAATTATCTAGTTAATACACTATATAGACACTGTGCAAAACATTTTTAAATGCATTATCTTTTCTGGCTGTGGTATAAATATTTTCTCATTTGTTTATTATTATTATTATTATAATTATATATTTCCGATAGTTTTTCTCTCACGCACATTCTAACACTCTCCAGTCCAAAAAATGTCAAGTTTGGTATTTTTACTACAAACTGTAACCTGGATTTTATTATCAATAATTTATTGCTGCTGTGAAAATTCTTCATTCACAAAAGTAGTTTTTTCAAAACTAAACCCTGCTTAAAAAATATGAAAAATGAGTTGAATTTACTGCATCCCTGTCAATATTAAATGAGAAAAAAAGGTTCAAAATTATTTTCTCTATTTGATATGTATAATTTAACTGATTCTACTTAATATAAGATGAGCCCTGTCTTCCTTATGTATTTTGTTTTCATTATGTTAAAGTTTGTTTTTTTATCTATCTATCTATCTATCTATCTATCTATCTATCTATCTATCTATCTATCTATCTATCTATCTATCTATCTATCTATCTATCTATCTATCTTGCATTTGTCTCCCATGCTCAACCAGGCCTGTTGTTATTTTTGCAATGTTTAAGTGCCTTGTTTTGTACGACTTATTCTTGATTGATTTTATTTAGTAAAGTCAATGTAAATACATACAAACAATTGTAAATACATGGATGACACAAGAAAGTGAAAACACTTATTTCCATTGTGGTCCATAAAATCAAGTGACAAAATGAAGGGAAAATATAGAATGTAAAATTAAAATTAAAATATAGTATATACACAGTGATGGGCGGCACGGTGGTGTAGTGGTTAGCGCTGTCGCCTCACAGCAAGAAGGTCCGGGTTCGAGCCCCGTGGCCGGCGAGGGCCTTTCTGTGTGGAGTTTGCATGTTCTCCCCGTGTCCGCGTGGGTTTCCTCCGGGTGCTCCGGTTTCCCCCACAGTCCAAAGACATGCAGGTTAGGTTAACTGGTGACTCTAAATTGACCGTAGGTGTGAATGTGAGTGTGAATGGTTGTCTGTGTCTATGTGTCAGCCCTGTGATGACCTGGCGACTTGTCCAGGGTGTACCCCGCCTTTCGCCCGTAGTCAGCTGGGATAGGCTCCAGCTTGCCTGTGACCCTGTAGAACAGGATAAGTGGCTACAGATAATGGATGGATGGATGGATGGATGGATGGATGGATGCCCTTCTGCTGCTATGTCCAATCATTGCCTTATTTTTGTATACACTATCTATTTTCAAAGTTCAAAGTGTTTGTCATATGCACAGTAAGGACATGCCCACTTGCACAATGAAATTCTTAGTTTGCTGTCTACCATGAATGCCAATTACAAATAAATAAATAGGCGGAAGAAGTAATACAAAGTAAAGGCAATATAGTGCAAAAAGAAAAGCAAAAGCAACAAAAACAAAACCACCCAATGTATTTTGCACTACATTTACCTTTATTTTGTACTATACTGGGTGTTTTTTTTTTTTTGCTTTTATTTTTGCAATATATTGCCTTTACTTTGTATTACTTCTTCCGCCTATTTATTTATTTGTAATTGGTGGACAATAAACTAAGAATTTCATTGTGCAAGAGGACATGTCCTGACTGTGCATATGACAATAAACACTTTGAACTTGAACTAAATATTTAACACAACTCCTAAATATTTATTTAGGAGTTGTGTTAAATATTTAAATATTGGGGCGGCACGGTGGTGTAGTGGTTAGCGCTGTCGCCTCACAGCAAGAAGGTCCTGGGTTCGAGCCCCGGGGCCGGCGAGGGCCTTTCTGTGTGGAGTTTGCATGTTCTCCCCGTGTCCGCGTGGGTTTCCTCCGGGTGCTCCGGTTTCCCCCACAGTCCAAAGACATGCAGGTTAGGCTAATTGGTGACTCTAAATTGACCGTAGGTGTGAATGTGAGTGTGAATGGTTGTCTGTGTCTATGTGTCAGCCCTGTGATGACCTGGCGACTTGTCCAGGGTGTACCCCGCCTTTCGCCCGTAGTCAGCTGGGATAGGCTCCAGCTTGCCTGCGACCCTGTAGAAGGATAAAGCGGCTAGAGATAATGAGATGAGATGAGATGAGATTTAAATATTGAATTCAAGTACCTGGGGTCAACTGTGCAGGAAAATGGGGGCTGCGATAGTGAGGTGAAAAAGCGAGTGCAGGCAGGGTGGAGCAGTTGGAGAAGGATTTGTGATCGGAAAGTCCCAGCAAAAGTGAAAGGTAAGATGTATAAGACAGTAGTGAGAGCAGCTGTGATGTACGGATTGGAGACCGTACCCTTAACGAAGAGACCGGAGGCAAAGTTGGAGGTGGTGGAGTTGAGGATGTTAAGGTTTGCGATGGGAGGTTGGACAGGATAAGGAACGAGCACATCAGAGGGACAGCACATGTACGTAGAGAGCTTGGGAATTAAGCTAAGAGAGATGAGACTGAGATGGTTTGGGCACATCCTGAGAAGAGATGCAGAGCATGTTGGAAGGAGAATGTTGAGGATGGAGCTGCCAGGCAAATGAAAACGAGGAAGGCCAAAGAGGAGATACATGGATGTGGTGAGAGAGGACATGAAAGTGGCAGGTGTGGTAGAGAAGGATGTGGAAGACAGGGAGCAATGGAGACGAAAGATCCGTTGTGGCGACCCCTAATCGGGAGCAGCCAAAAGAAGAAGGTGGACAACAAACTAAGAATTTCATTGTGCAAGAGGATATGTCCTTACTGTGCATATGACAAGAAACACTTTGAACTTCTCATCTCATCTCATAATCTCTAGCCGCTTTATCCTGTTCTACAGGGCCGCAGGCAAGCTGGAGCCTATCCCAGCTGACTACAGGCGAAAGGCGGGGTACACCCTGGACAAGTCGCCAGGTCATCACAGGGCTGACACATAGACACAGACAACCATTCACACTCACATTCACACCTACGGTCAATTTAGAGTCACCAGTTAACCTAACCTGCATGTCTTTGGACTGTGGGGGAAACCGGAGCACCCGGAGGAAACCCATGCGGACACGGGGAGAACTTGCAAATTCCACACAGAAAGGCCCTCGCCGGCCACGGGGCTCGAACTCGGACCTTCTTGCTGTGAGGCGACAGCGCTAACCACTACACCACCGTGCCGCCCCACTTTGAATTTGAACTAAATATTTAACACAACTCCTAAATATTTAACACTTCTTATAATAAAGGTAGGCGTCATGGTGGTGTAGTGGTTAGCGCTGTCGCCTCACAGCAAGAAGGTCCGGGTTCGAGCCCCGTGGCCGGCAAGGGCCTTTCTGTGCGGAGTTTGCATGTTCTCCCCGTGTCCGCGTGGGTTTCCTCCGGGTGCTCCGGTTTCCCCCACAGTCCAAAGACATGCAGGTTAGGTTAACTGGTGACTCTAAATTGACCGTAGGTGTGAATGTGAGTGTGAATGGTTGTCTGTGTCTATGTGTCAGCCCTGTGATGACCTGGCGACTTGTCCAGGGTGTACCCCGCCTTTCGCCCGTAGTCAGCTGGGATAGGCTCCAGCTTGCCTGCGACCCTGTAGAAGGATAAAGCGGCTAGAGATAATGAGATGAGATGAGATGAGACAACTCATTCTGCCTTATAGTGACTGCGCATGCGCGAGATTTTGACGTCAAGCCGCTCACAATGGTCGTTACGCTTCAAACTTCAAGAAACGCGTTTTTATAAGACCGGGTTTGTCCCTCACGGGCTGCCGTCCTGGATACCATTTCCTTGTCTACCTCCGACACTAGATTTTCCCTTTAACTTTATCAAGTTTTTACATATAAAACGCAGTGCCTTTGTGTATTTTTGGTCGTTTTAGTTTCTTGTGCATGCAGTTAGCACAATGTTCACCACTACCGGTTCCAGAGGGCTGTGTAAGTATTCATAAAACCTGCTTCATGTCATGGACCATTTTAGCATAGACAGGCGTGAAACACGGGCTGCGTCCCAATCGCATATTGAGCTACTGTTTAGTGTGTCTAAATAGAACACTAGTCTGCGTTACCGTAATTACCAGGAGCGGAAGTGTTTAGTCGGGAAGTGTGTGATTTAAGACGTGGCGCTTTGCTCTGTCATTCATTCTGTACTCCAGCTGACAGCTGAACCGCATTGTTTAGTGTGTGTAAGAGAGGGAATGAATGAATGAGTTATTAAGCTATAACTCACGCACATTTCAAGGTTTTTCCTGTGAAACATCTGGAGTTTCACACACATTTAGTGTTCATGCAGCACCTACTATAGAGATCCTACAGCAGTGGGAGGGACACAGTGTAAGGCCTTACCTGTCTGTTCTTCCTTTCATTCACAATTCACTGAAATGTCCAGAGTTTCTTTCTTTTTCTTTCTATCTACTGTTATCAAGTGCATCAAGACCAAGACTTTGATTGGTTGAGACCGAGTCAAGACCAGAACCAGACCCAGACCCATGTGTGGGAGCGGTGATGACTGTTAACCAGAAGAAAACTTTTTCAAATTCACAATGAATCGTGTTATTGGTCACATTTGGAAGCTATAATGGTCAGAGAAGCAGCTTTGGCACCTAAAGGTCGCCGGGTCAATTCCCTGGACCAGCAAATCTGGCTGAAGTGCTCTTGAGCAAGGAACCTGACCCCTAACTGCTCCCCAGGCTGCTCTGGGTGTGTTGCATGTCGCTCTGGATAAGAGCGGCTGCTAAATGCCTGTTTGACACCAAGAAATTTTACCGCCAATCACAGTAACAATGTTTACAAATAAATCAGGCAATTTAGTGAAATCTCTACAGTCGTGGTCTTGAAATAAAATCTCGAGTCCTCTACGTCTGAGACTCATCTCATCTCATTATCTCTAGCCGCTTTATCCTGTTCTACAGGGTCGCAGGCAAGCTGGAGCCTATCCCAGCTGACTACGGGCGAAAGGCAGGGTACACCCTGGACAAGTCGCCAGGTCATCACAGGGCTGACACATGGACACAGACAACCATTCACACTCACACCTATGGTCAATTTAGAGTCACCAATTAACCTAACCTGCATGTCTTTGGACTGTGGGGGAAACCGGAGCACCCGGAGGAAACCCACGCGGACACGGGGAGAACATGCAAACTCCGCACAGAAAGGCCCTCGCCGGCCACGGGGCTCGAACCCGGACCTTCTTGCTGTGAGGCGACAGCGCTAACCACTACACCACCGTGCCACCCCATGTCTGAGACTGAAACAAGTAAAAATGCGGTCCATTCCAAGACCTTCATAAAGTGGTCTTGAGACCGGTCTTGAGAAGTACAATACCATTTCTGTTGCTCTCTCATTTCACTGAAATGTCAAAGTATCCATCCCTCCCTCTTGCCTAAAAAAGTCACTGTTTGGATTTAAATAAGCAAATAGTTAAGAGCCTTTGATTGGATAATTACTGCAGTGATTATTATAATTCAGCTGGAAACACATTTCTTTTAACTCTAATTGATGCAGTGAGTAGCTTCTCATTTCTTAACCAACCATGTCAGAAGATGCCTCCTCTTGAAACTCCTTCCAGAGTTTCTTTTTCTTTCTATCTACTGTTATAGTCAAGACCAAAGTGCATCAAGACCAAGACTTTTTGATTGGTTGAGACAGAGTCAAGACCAGAACCAGACCCATGTGTGGGAGGGGTGATGACTGTTAACCAGAAGAAAACTTTCAAATTCACAATGAATCGTGTTATTGGTCACATTTGGAAGCTATAATGGTTAGAGAAGCAGCTTTGGCACCTAAAGGTCGCCGGGTCAATTCCCTGGACCAGCAAATCTGGCTGAAGTGCTCTTGAGCAAGGAACCTGACCCCTAACTGCTCCCCAGGCTGCTCTGGGTGTGTTGCATGTCGCTCTGGATAAGAGTGGCTGCTAAATGCCTGTTTGACGCAGGAAATTTTACTGCCAATCACAGTAACAATGTTTACAAATAAATCAGGCAATTTAGTGAAATCTCTACAGTCGTGGTCTTGAAATAAAATCTCGAGTCCTCTACGTCTGAGTATGTGTTTTGCTAAACACATACTGTCTAAAAATAAAAACACAACATATTTAGATCAGTATTATTTTTTCCCCTCTTCAGTATTATTTGATATTTTGTTTTTAATAATAAATATGATATCGACAGTTAATTAAGGCTAGAGCACAAGACGAGTGTTTTGTTTATGTTTGCCAAAGGTAGCTAACTTGAGGCAACGTTAGGCTCAACTTTTGGTCAATCTCAGTAGCTAACTTTAACTGACATCTCCCCCTTCCCCCTGGCTAATTTCTGTCGATAACTGGGGACTATGGAAATTGAACTCGCCAAATGCACAGACAGTTCGTTCAAGCACCTCTGATGGATTAGGATCGTATGCAGGTAAAAGGGGAGACGGTGTACGGAGAAAATTATAAACAAGTCACAACGCTGAAACACAAGCCCAAAAACCCGCAAACCACGACTTCTGATTTTTTTTTAAAGCGAGCTCACAAAAAAAGAAACCCCAAAGTCGCTTATAAAAAGCGGAATTGGCAACCCACGCAGTGTTCCAGAAACCAGAATCTCTGATCGCAAGTTCTGTTCTAAATAGCTTTGACAGGTCGTCTTGTTATCAGGAAAACTATGATCTATCTCATAAAAGTCATGGGTTTATTGATTAATAAAACGATATTTAATTATTCAGAACTGAAAATCGTGAAAAGGGTTTGTTGCTTTTGATGTGTGCGTGATCATATGCCATCCGCTCCGAGCTTATGTGCCGGGGCTCAGCCCCGGACAGCCCCGGCCCAATTTAACCCCTGGATACATCCCTCCCTCTTGCCTAAAAAAAGTCACTGTTTGGATTTAAATAAGCAAATAGTTAAGAGCCTTTGATTGGAAAATTACTGCAGTGATTATTATAATTCAGCTGGAAACACATTTCTTTTAACTCTAATTGATGCAGTGAGTAGCTTCTCGTTTCTTAACCAACCATGTCAGAAGATGCCTTCGATATAAAATTCTTCTGTTTACGTTTAAAGGAGAACTGAAGTCATTTTTAAACTTGCTTTATTTCTTAATTTATAATACATGGGGCCAAATTACTCAATTCTGATTGGTCAATCAAGGAGGGCTTTTTTTCCTTAACACGGTGCCATATTTCTGAAATGCTATTGGCTAGTTCATTCCTTGGTTACGGTTACAAAAATTAGCAAATTTTCTCATCAAAATGGCTTTCGTAAAGAAGTTCCAATAAAATTTTGTAAACCACTTTCAAAATCCTCGTGTCGTGTCGCCGTGTCATGATGAAAGACGCTTTAGAAACTGATTCAAATCTGCAAGATAGTCTTGTGCCCTGATTGCTTCAGAAAACGTGAATGACAAAAGTTGCGAACTTGAATGGCTTCCGAAGTATGAATTTGGCCCTATATATTATAAACAAGTAATCGTATGGTTCCTCGTAAAATTAAAGATCAATTTCACTCGTGATTTCAAAGTTTTGAAATTGCCCTCGTCTTTTCAAAACTTTGAAATCACTCGTGAAATTAATCCTTAATTTTACTCAGCCCCATACGATTACCTATACTAACGTGTTATTCAATTACATTTTCGGTTTTAGTAACCTTATATCGTGACTCGTATTGGCAACTAATTGCAATTAAATATTATACTTATCGGCCTATTCGGTTTTTAGCTGTGTTGAATTTAGTTCGTTTGGTTCACGGCAGGCGTCGCTTATCCGCGCGATCTTCACGAGACTTGTGCGAGACTTCGAAACGTGAAGTGTCAGCCAGGTGTCAGTGCTGCCATTTTGAAAACTGTTTTCCAAGCGAAGTATTGCACAAAAACGAGTTTAAATGACGATTACTGCCTACTTTTTTCAAACTTTCCTGATTGCTATCAAAACAAACAAAACTTCCGGCTTGATTACATCAGCATTCGAAAGAGGGCGCGCGCGTCTTTTGACAACGTTGGCAGATGCTGGTCACTTTGATTTCTGCTGTACGTTTTACTTCCGTCCTGTGATGTCTCGTACAGGTCTCAATGAATCTCGTTTACGGCCATTGCTTTGACATATGGACTGATGTATTACACGGCATATTTCAAACACTCATAACTTGCTATAGCAGCGACAAAATGGCGATCAAAAATGCATTCCGATATTTAATAAAATGTGAGAAATAGAATTTTGATGATAAATTTGCCTTCCGTTCTCCTTTAAAGCCCTCCATGGCCACAGTCCTCAGTATCTAATGGAATTACAGTTCTTCAACCCGGCTCTCCCATTCACAGTCTCAGACCTTCATCTTCTGGTCTGTTTTCTGTCCCCAAATGTAAATTATCCACCATGGGTTCCAGGGCATTTAAGGTTGCAGCCCACAAGCTGTGAACTTCTCTCCCTCAGTGTCTTCGGGATTGTACATCTCTTCCTTCCCAAATTCAAAAATCATCTCAAATCTTCTCTCTTCTCTCTCTGCTGTCCCTCCTCCTGATATTTCTTCTTCTGATCACTGACTGTTTGATTTTTTTTTTCACTGCTTTGAGCAAATCTGTTATCTTTATGCTCATGTAAATGATCGTTTTGTTCTTTCATTTCCTGTTTCCTGTCCATGTTTTCTTTTGTTGATGTGTTTCTCTTTCCGTAGGACAGTTACTCTGTAAACATCCTTGGGTTGGTGGAAGGCGCTATATAAATTCAACTTGTTGTTGTTTCAGAAAGGTCAAAATATTGGCCTGTGTCAAGCAAAGAAAACAACTAAGGAGGTTGCTGAAATGACTTAGCCTGGCAAGCCAGACTAAATGTGAATATTTAGTCTGGTCTCCGTCGTAGACATTTCCGAAGGGTGTGGGTAGGAACAAACCGCTGTCTTTCAAACGGTCTCTGTGCGTATAGGCCAACGCTCTGACCAATCAGTGCAACAGTGACTGTGACGTAGTCAGAGCGACAGAAAGCAGTGGGGGAGGCCTTGAAATAAATAATTTTTCAAAATGCGTATTAATTAATAAACAGGTTCTAGATATTAAGAAGTTTGGAGATAATGACCACAAGTTTGGAGTCTGTACCACATACTTAACATACACTCATTTTTTTTTTTCAAGTGTTTTTCAAGGGTTTGCTTAAACTGTTTTTGAGAGTTTTTATTTAGTGGTGTTTGGTGAAATAATTTCCCTTAAATTTAATATAACGGGAAAATAAGAAACAATCAAAAAGTAATGTTTCAAAGCTGTTTATTAATTCTTCGTACTGCACAAACTAGCCCATCCTTTTGGCTACGAGCGGAGCCAGCTGGTAGATCAGACTTTTGCCATAGCCGGTCGGCAAAACAGCGAAAACGTCCTTCTTGAAAAGGAATGAGCGGAGAGCCTCTTCCTGCTCATGTTTCAACGAAAACTCCAAGTCTAATTCTTCTAAAACTGATTCCAAAGCGGAGTCAAACGTGCGCTCTTCACTAGTCGTAGCCATCTTTCCTGTTGCGCTTTCTCCAGCGTCGCGCAGCCTTGTCGTCACTCCTGCAAAAGCCCGCCCAAAGAATCCAAACAAAAACCTTGCGTTGTGATTGGCGGGCACGATTTGATATCCGGGGTGTTTTGTTGATATGGTGCGAGGCTAGACCCACTCGTAGGCAAAAATATTTTTGGCCGCTAGGCGGGTGTGTCTAGTTTACTAGGCTAGAAATGACTGGTTGGTTTAAGAAATGTTGGAAGCATTATTAAAACCTGGTGAACCGTGAACTTCACAGAAGAAATGTGGTCAGGAAAAAAAAAATCTTGACTGACTATGATCGGAGATCACTTAAACGCTTGGTGACGTCGAATTGTAAACAATCGAGAGTCAAACTCGCAGCTATTTTGAAAAGTGAAAGTAAGAGTATTTATACACAATGTGATATGTCACAGGATTGGGACTAAACAGCTCTGTGTCCGTTAGAAAACCATGCGTTAGTGAGACGACTCAGAACAAAAGGCTTCAGTTTGCTTGGGAGCATAAAGCTTGGACTCTGGAGCAATGGAGAAAGGTCATGTGGTGTGATGAGTCTGGAGCGAAGGGTGTGTCAGGGTAAGAAGGGAAGCACATGAGGCCACTTTACAGTGTCTTTTAAAAGTATTCATCCCCCTTGGTGTTTTGTCCTGTTTTGTCGCATTACAAGCTGGAATTAAAATGGATTTTTGGGGGGTTAGCACTAATTGATTTACACAATATACCTACCACTTTAAAGGTGCAAATTGTTGTTTTATTGTGACACAAACAATAATTAAGATCAGAAATCTAGCGTGTGCACAGGTATTCACCCCCTTTCGTATGAAACCCTTAAATAAGAGCTGGCCCAAATAATTCACTTAAGTCACATACAACCCCGATTCCAAAAAAGTTGGGACAAAGTACTAATTGTAAATAAAAACGGAATGCAATAATTTAAAAATCTCAAAAACTGATATTGTATTCACAATAGAACATAGACAACACATCATATGTCGAAAGTGAGACATTTTGAAATTTCATGCCAAATATTGGCGCATTTTGAAATTTCATGACAGCAAGACATCTCAAAAAAGTTGGGACAGGGGCAATAAGAGGCTGGAAAAGTTAAAGGTACAAAAAAGGAACAGCTGGAGGACCAAAATGCAACTCATTAGGTCAATTGGCAATAGGTCATTAACATGACTGGGTATAAAAAGAGCATCTTGGAGTGGCAGTGGCTCTCAGAAGTAAAGATGGGAAGAGGATCACCAATCCCCCTAATTCTGCGCCGACAAATAGCAGAACAATATCAGAAAGGAGTTCGACAGTGTAAAATTGCAAAGAGTTTGAACACATTGTCTACAGTGCATAATATCAAAAGATTCAGAGAATCTGGAAGAATCTCTGTGCGTAAGGGTCAAGGCCGGAAAACCATACTGGGTGCCCGTGATCTTCAGGCCCTTAGACGGCATCGCATCACATACAGGCATGCTTCTGGATTGGAAATCACAAAATGGACTCAGGAATATTTCCAGAGAACATTATCTGTGAACACAATTCACCGTGCCGTCCGCCATTGCCAGCTAAAACTCTATAGCTCAAAGAAGAAGCCGTATCTAAACATGATCCAGAAGCGCAGACGTCTTCTCTGGGCCAAGGCTCATTTAAAATGGACTGTGGCAAAGTGGAAAACTGTTCTGTGGTCAGACGAATCAAAATTTGAAGTTCTTTATGGAAATCAGGGACGCCGTGTCATTCGGACTAAAGAGGAGAAGGACGACCCAAGTTGTTATCAGCGCTCAGTTCAGAAGCCTGCATCTCTGATGGTATGGGGTTGCATTAGTGCGTGTGGCATGGGCAGCTTACACATCTGGAAAGACACCATCAGTGCTGAAAGGTATATCCAGGTTCTAGAGCAACATATGCTCCCATCCAGACAACGTCTCTTTCAGGGAAGACCTTGCATTTTCCAACATGACAATGCCAAACCACATACTGCATCAATTACAGCATCATGGCTGCGTAGAAGAAGGGTCTGGGTACTGAACTGGCCAGCCTGCAGTCCAGATCTTTCACCCATAGAAAACATTTGGCGCATCATAAAACGGAAGACACGACAAAAAAGACCTAAGACAGTTGAGCAACTAGAATCCTACATTCGACAAGAATGGGTTAACATTCCTATCCCTAAACTTGAGCAACTTGTCTCCTCAGTCCCCAGACGTTTACAGACTGTTGTAAAGAGAAAAGGGGATGTCTCACAGTGGTAAACATGGCCTTGTCCCAACTTTTTTTAGATGTGTTGTTGTCGTCATGAAATTTAAAATCACCTAATTTTTCTCTTTAAATGATACATTTTCTCAGTTTAAACATTTGGTATGTCATCTATGTTCTATTCTGAATAAAATATGGATTTTTGAAACTTCATCATTGCATTCCGTTTTTATTTACAATTTGTACTTTGTCCCAACTTTTTTGGAATTGGGGTTGTAGTTGATTAAGATCCACCGGTGTGTAATCAAAGTGGCACATGATCTGTCACATGATGTCTGTATAAATCAACCTGTTCTGGAAGGACCCTGACTCTACAACACTACTAAGCAAGCAACATGAAAACCAAGGATCACTCCACACAGGTCAGAGACAAAGTTGTGGAGAAGTATAGATCAGGGTTGGGCCATAAAAAAAATATCCCAGGGAGCACCATTAAATCCATTACAGCAAAATGGAAAGAATATGGCACCACTACAAACTTGACAAGAGAAGGCCGCCCACCAAAACTCACAGACCCGGCAAGGAGCGCATTAATCAGAGATACAACAAAGACACCAAAGATAACACTGAAGGAGCTGCAAAGATCCCCAGTGGAGATGGGAGTATCTGTCCATAGGACCACTTTAAGCCATACACGCCATGGAGTGGGGCTTTATGGAAGAGTGACCAGAAAAGAGTCCTTGCTTAAGAAAACACGTTTGGAGTGTGCTCAACAGCATGTGTCAAATTCAGCAAACACATGGAAGAAGATTCTCTGGTCAACTGAGACTAAAATTGATCTTTTTGGCCATCATGGGAAATGCCATGTGTGGCACAAACCCAGCACCCTGAGAACACCATTCCTACAGTGAAGCATGGTGCTGGCAGCATCATGCTGTGGGGATATTTTTCATCTGCAGTGACAGGAAAGCTGGTAAGGACTGAAGGAAAGATGGATGGCACTAAATACAGGGCAATTCTAGAGGAAAACCTGTTTGAGTCAGCCAGAGGTTTGAGACTGGGACGAAGGTTCACGTTCCGGCAGGACAAATGACCCTAAACATACTGCTAAAGCTACACTGGAGTGGTTTAAAGGGAAACATTTAAATGTCTTGGAATGGCCTAATCAACGCCCAGACCTCAGTCTAACTGAGAATCTGTGGCATAACTTGAAGATTGCTGAACACCAACGCAACTTGAAGGAGTTGGAACAGTTTTGCCTTGAGGAATGGGCAAAAATCCCAGTGGCTAGATGTGCTAAGCTAATAGAGACATACCCCCAAGAGACTTGCAGGTGTAATTGTAGCAAAAGGTGGCTCTACAAAGTATTGACTTTAGGGAGATGAATATCTGTGCACACTCCAGATTTCTGTTTGTTCAATTTAATTATTTTTTGTCATAATTTAAAAAAAAAAAAGTTTTCACCTTTAAAGTTGTAGGCATGTTGCATGAATCAAATGGTGCTAATCCTCCAAAACTCGATTTTAATTCCAGCTTGTACTGCGACAAAACAGGACAAACACCAAGGGGGATGAATACTTTTGCAAGACACTGTACAAGCCTCTGGAGGCAGTGTTATGATCTGGGGTTGCTTCAGTTGCCCAAGTCGAGGCTCAGCAATGTTATGGGGCAATAAAATGAAGTCAGCTGAAAACCTGTGATTCTTTCCCCCAATCCCCCCACCCCCCGGTAACATGGGCATATTCCAAGATGACAATACCAGGATTCATCAGGCTCAGATTGTGAGAGTGCTTCAGGAAGCATGAGGAATCATTTTCACACATGAATCGGCCACTACAGAATCTTGACCTTGACCCTACTGGATGTTTTTGGAATGTGCTGGAGAAGACTTTATGGAGTAGTTCGACTCTAGTCATCACTGCAAGATCTTGGTGGAAAAAAAAAAATTAATGCAGCTTTGGATGGAAAACCTTATGCAACGTCAGAACATTTATCAAAATGATGCCACGGTGAATGCGTGTTGTAATCAAAGCTAAAGGTGGTCCAACCAAATGTTAGTGTGTGACTTTTTTTTTTTTGGACCAGTCGGTGTATCCAGGGGTTAAATTGGGCCGGGGCTGTCTGGGGCTGAGCCCCGGCACATAAGCTCGGAGCGGATGGCATATGATCACGCACACATCAAAAGCAACAAACCCTTTTCACGATTTTCAGTTCTGAATAATTAAATATCGTTTTATTAATCAATAAACCCATGACTTTTATGAGATAGATCATAGTTTTCCTGATAAAAAGACGACCTGTCAAAGCTATTTAGAACAGAACTTGCGATCAGAGATTCTGGTTTCTGGAACACTGCGTGGGTTGCCAATTCCGCTTTTTATAAGCGACTTTGGGGTTTCTTTTTTTGTGAGCTCGCTTTAAAAAAAAATCAGAAGGTCGTGGTTTGCGGGTTTTTGGGCTTGTGTTTCAGCGTTGTGACTTGTTTATAATTTTCTCCATACACCGTCTCCCCTTTTACCTGCATACGATCCTATTAGTGTAATTATTATTGTTATTATTATGTATTCAATTATTTATTTGGCATGTGGTGCTTTCTGTATTGTCTAGAACATACATAAGATGAGCATATTATAGCAGCAAAATAGAAGCACAATCATTTGAATGCAGCAAAAGTTTTGCTGCATTCAAATGATTGTGCTTCTATTTTGCTGCTATAATATGCTCATCTTATGTATGTTCTAGACAATACAAAAAGCACCACATGCCAGATAAATAATTGAATACATAATAATAATAATAATAAATGCTTCCAATGTTATAGTGTTGTTTGTATTTGGTTGCATTCATTGCATGAATATATTTGACAATTTGACTGACAGTGTTTTGGCATATTTAACATTTATCCTCCAAAATAAATCAACTGTTTTGGTTTAAGATTGTGCAAGCCTTCAAATTTTCTCACTGAACATTTCTCCTTCACATTTTTCACCTGTAGGCATGTGACAAGATTTAACATGATATTGCTCAACCTACCTCTGTAAAGTCAGCTAACAACTTATTAAAATGCATCAGAATTCAGCAAATAACATGTATGATAATAAACTTCTGGGGGAGGACCCCCAGACCCCCCACTAATCATTTCCTTCAAACCAATGTACAACAACCTGTACAATCTGTTACATTGGCCAACCAATCTACATTCAAACTGCCATAATGTGTAGGGAGGCACTACAAGACACACATAGGCCTACAACACACAGATAAGGTGTATATCTCTGTGCAATATGATATGGTTATCAAATTAGAGGGTTATTTTCCAAAAAGTATATTGGGGCAGGGCGGCGGGGGCAGGGGCGGGTACGAGGCAGAGCCCCCCCACATAACCAATCCCAATTTAACCCCTGGGTGTATCCATCTAGCCCCCCCTCTCTCTGTTTCATTCTCTCATTGTCTCTCATTTCACATTTCCCTGAAACATCCTGTCTGTCTGTCGCATATTTCACATTTTGTTTGATGTTAGCAGCAGGAATAAACTGCCATGTCGACTATTCCATGTCTATAACAGGCGCACACGTTAAAGTGCCATTCCACCATTGGATGTATTTTTTTTGGCATAAAATACAATATATTTTATGACAACATGACTAGACAGAGAAATCTTTTAGCTTCAAAATGATATATCAAACATAATTTTTTGACAACGACAAGTATATTAATTTTGCGACCAAAGTCACCTACCCTTCTAATTTCCGCGCGGTAGTGAAACGTGATGTCATCGGCAGGTTCCCCTTCTTGTGTACCACGTCACGTGTGACGTGGCACAGATTATCAGCAATGGCGGATAGAACGCGATTGTCAGCTTCGGAAAAGAAGCGAAGGAAAATAGCAAGTGATGCCCAAAGGAGACGGCCGATGGTGAATATCGGCACAGCAATCGACAAGTGGAAATCGCGTTCTATCCGCCATTGCTGATAATCTGTGCCACGTCACACGTGACGTGGTACACAAGAAGGGGAACCTGCCGATGACATCACGTTTCACTACCGCGCGGAAATTAAAAGGGTAGGTGACTTTGGTCGCAAAATTAATATACTTGTCGTTGTCAAAAAATTGTTTGATATATCATTTTGAAGCTAAAAGATTTCTCTGTCTAGTCATGTTGTCATAAAATGTATTGTATTTTATGCCAAAGAATACATCCAATGGTGGAATGGCACTTTAAAGCCTCGCTTCTCTTCCACACTCACTGCTTTTCCTTTTTCTTTCTTTCTCATTTTTTTTTCTTTCTCTTTTCTCATGCAGCATCTAATCAGCATAATTTTCTAGATCAGTGGGAGATGAACCTTGTAGGGTCTCTCATCTCTCCCTCATTCTTTGCCTTCCCTTCCTGTTTCTTCATTTCTCTTTCATTTCTCCACTACTTTCTCGTCCTTTACCTCTAGTTCTTTAATTTCATTTATTTTCATCTTTTATGTGAATTTCTAGGGCAGCACAGTGGTGTAGCGGTTAGCACTGTCGCCTCACAACAAAAAGGTTCCAGGTTCGAACCTCATGGCCTTTCTGTGCAGAGTTTGCATGTTCTCCCCGTGTCCGCGTGGGTTTCCTCAGGGTGCTCCGGTTTCCCCCACAGTCCAAAGACATGCAGGTTAGGTTAACTGGCTACTCTAAATTGTCCATGACCAAAAGCAGTGCAGCTGAGGAGGGGCTAGCCAGCTGTGCTTACTTAGCCAAGAAGCCCTAGGAAAGGGACCCAACTCAGAACACACTGGATGGGTAAAGATGATGTGCATTTCTATCAGTTTGTTTGTTTGTTTGTTTGTTTGTTTGTTTGTTTGTTAATAAATTACTCCCTAATTTACTCTTGGCTAGTTCCCACCCACCAGCCAGATCTCCACTATCATACAACAGCCACCACTTAGAAGAAATGCTAACTGCCCTCTTCTGCATACATGAGCTCACAGATGCTCACGATTGGCTCGTGTCTGTCATGGATGGCTGTCAGGATTCTTTTTCCTGTCTTTGTTTCTCTCTTTCCTTTTCTGTTTCTCTATATTTACTTCTCTCTCTCTCTATTTACTTTCTCTTTTCTTCTCTTTTCTTTCTCTGTCCTCTTTCACCCCTTTTCTGTTTCTCTCTATTTACTTTCTTTCTTTCTCTCTCTCCCCCCTTGTCTCTCTCTGCTTTCTTTCTCTCTTTACTTTTCCACTCTCCCCCTTTTCTCTCTACTTTTTTCTCTCCTTTTGTCTCTATTTACTTTTTTCTCTCTCCCTCCTTCCTTGTCTCTCCTTTTCTGTCTCTCTTTACTTTTCCTCTCCTCCTTTTCTCTCTTTTTTCTCTCTCCTTTGTCTTTCCTGTCTCTCTTCTTTTCTCTCTATTTACCTCTCTATTTACTTCTCTTTCCATCTCTCTCCCCTTTTCTGTCTATTTACTTTTTTCTCTCCTTTTCTTTCTCCCTCCTTTTCTGTCTCTCTCTACTTTTCTCTCTATTTACTTTTTTCTCTCCTTTTCTGTCTCTATTTACTTTTTTCTCTCTCCTTCTGTCTTTCTTGTCTCTCTACTTTTCCTCCCTCCTTTTCTCTCTACCTCTCTATTTACTTCTTTCCATCTCTCTCCCCTTTTCTATTTACTTTTCTCACTCTCTCCTCTCTCCTTTTCTCTCAATTTACTTCTTTCCTTCTCTCTCTCCCCTTTTCTGTCTCTCGATTTACTTCTTTTGTCTGTCTTTATTTACTTCTCTTTCCTTTCTCTCTACCTCTCTCCTTTTCTTTCTCTCTCTACTTCTCTTCTCTCTAGTTACCTCTCTCATTCTTTTTTCTGTCAGAATCTTTCTTCATTTCTTCTCAGTAAAATGATGAGCATTCATTCATTTTTTTAATTTTTACTTTCACCCAGTCTTTCTTTCTTTCTTTCTTTCTTTCTTTCTTTCTTTCTTTCTTTCTTTCTTTCTTTCTTTCTTTCTTTCTTTCTTTCTTTCTTTCTTTCTTTCTTTCTTTCTTTCTTTCTTTCTTTCTTTCTTTCTTTCTTTCTTTCTTTCTTTCTTTCTTTCTTTCTTTCTTTCTTTCTTTCTTTCTTTCTTTCTTTCTTTCTTTCTTTCTTTCTTTCTTTCTTTCTTTCTTTCTTTCTTTCTTTCTTTCTTTCTTTCTTTCTTTCTTTCTTTCTTTCTTTCTTTCTTTCTTTCTTTCTTTCTTTCTTTCTTTCTTTCTTTCTTTCTTTCTTTCTTTCTTTCTTTCTTTCTTTCTTTCTTTCTTTCTTTCTTTCTTTCTTTCTTTCTTTACATTGCATGGAAATATAGATTAGCGCAGTTTGATTTTTTTTTTCTCCTTTCGCATCAAACCCAAGTTTAAAAGAGAATGGAAATTACCACAGCCCCTGCATATTTATTCATATCACACCTTTTTAATCTTTCTGAGCATCTCGTTAGGATGATCTGTGTGTGTCTGACAGATAAAGCTCCTGTGTCGAAGAGTCTGCTGCTGCTTCCCACTGCCTTCACCGTGCTGCTTCTCGTGGCCCTGCCTCAGTACCAGAAGCTGTTCGTCTACAGCCTGCAGGCGATCACGCACCACAGACAGGTCAGCGTACGACTGCACTCGTCCTTCAGTCATGTGTCTGTTAGTGCAAGTTACACTCCTGAGTTGTATAAAAGTGTGTGGATAGTCGTGTGAAACTTCAGCTGAAACGCTGTGTGTTGTTTCCTGTAGTTGTGGAGGCTGCTGTGTGGGAGGCTGATCTGTCTGGATGTAAAGGACACGTTCTGCAGCAGTCTGCTCATCTACAATTTCCGTATATTTGAGAGGAGGTTCGGCAGTCGCAAGTTCGCCGTAAGTCTTTCTGCGTTGTTGTGGTTGAGAGGTGTGAACAGCAGTAACACACTCGCTCAAGCCTGGCACACTGGTTTACAATCACGCCTGTTCAGCTGTACGTTTATATCCGCCTACACCCTCTGCTTTCAGGTATTTACAATCAGATGATCAGCACGTATGCACATGTGCGACGTGATTTGCTGAAAAGTGTGATGTTTTTAACAAAGCACACTGTTTATCATGTCGTTCTGTGGAACACAAATGCATGTGCATACGCTCACATCACTTGCACAACTGCTAATGTACAAAACAACTTTCTCTCTCTCATGCACTCTCTCTCTCTTTCTTATCGTCAGTCTTTCATTCCTCTTCCCCCTGACTTTTTTGCTTTCCGAACATGATGTCTGTCAAAATCTGTTTCTTCATTTCTTTTCTTCTCATAAACATTCATACTTTCCTTTAATTTTTTATTTTTTTTTTATTTTTACTTTTACCCAGTTTCTCCTTTTTTTCTTTATCCCTCCATTCCTCTGTTTCTTTCTGACTTTATGTTGGTCTGGCTTTTCTTTTTTCTTTCTTCCATACAGCCACCCTTTCACCCCCACTCTGGGGGGGTATACTGGTTTAACTCTGTCTGTCCGTATCTCCGTCCATCTGAAACGCCCTTTTTCTCAACAACCACAAATCATAGCCACTTGGTACCAAACTTCAGCTTGGAGTTCTATACCATGTGTACTGTTCTCAGGTCTGTCCCACATCGACTTCTTGTTTACCGACTGAATGTATTTATGAAACCTGTAGTGTGGATTTACAAAACTTTTGTAACACTTTTCTCAGCAACTACAAATCACAACTGCTTGATATTTGGTGCCAAGCTTCAGCTTGGGGTTCTATACCGTGTGTACCGTTCTCAGGCCTGTCGCACATCGACTTCTTGTTTACCGACTGAATGTATTTATGAAACCTGTAGTGTGGATTTACAAAACTTTTCGTAACACTTTTCTCAGCAACTACAAATCACAACTGCTTGATATTTGGTGCCGAGCTTCAGCTTGGAGTTCTATACCATGTGTACCGTTCTCAGGTCCGTCCCACATCGACTTCTTGTTTACCGACTGAATGTATTTATGAAACCTGTAGTGTGGATTTACAAAACTTTTCGTAACACTTTTCTCAGCAACTACAAATCACAACTGCTTGATATTTGGTGCCGAGTTTCAGCTTGGGGTTCTATACCGTGTGTACCGTTTTCAGGTCTGTCACACATCGACTTCCTGTTTACCGACTGAATGTATTTACGAAACATATAGGGTGGATTTTGACGCTATTTCAAGAAGCAAAATGCTATTTCAAAATGACGGTTTACCAGGATGCTGTTTGAAATCCCTGGGGAGAACATGACTGTTTATTTACTCGTTTCAGGGTTCATTATTTGTTGAAGTCAACATTCATAATAAGTGTCCTATTCCTTCCATTGCTTGCATTCTGATCTAAGTGAGAGTGGGAGGGATACGGAAGTGAGCAGTAGCTCACAGTTGATCTTGATTTGACTTTATATTGATCCATCTTTCTTTCTGTTTTTGACTTGGAGGTGGGGGGGTAGGGTTAGCTTTTTTTTTTCTTTTTTGGCATTTTCTCACTCTTTTCCTTTCTTTCTGCTTTCTGACTATGTTGATCTGCTATCTTTTTCTGTGTTTTGTCCTTTCTTATTTTTTTTTTGTCTACTGATTTTAATTAATTCCTTCTTGCGTTCTTGTTTTGCTGCTGTTCTTTCTTTCCGTCCCTCCTCCACCTTTTGAAAGTTAGATAAGCATGTACGGTTGTGGTCAGAAGTTTACATACAGTGACACGAACGTCATCTTGGATATGAACGTCATGGCAATATTTGGGCTTTCAGTAATGTCTTTGAACTGTTCTTTTTTTTTCTGTGGCAGAATGTACAGCATACATCTTTAATTAAAAAAAACAACACTAGAATTTGGTGCACAAGTGTTAATTTTCTTTGGGTTTTCTGAAATCAACACAGGGTCAAAATTATACATGCATGGTCAAAAATATACATACAGCACACCTAATATTTGGGTAAAATGTCTCTTCACAAGATTCACCTTGACCAAACATTTTTATTTACCATGAGCAAGCTTCTGGCAGAATTCTTGGTGGATATTTCATGACTCTTCATGGTAGAATTGGTAGAGTTCAATTAATTTTTTTTTCTTGGCATGGACTCTACTTATAAGCACGGTCCATATATTTTAATAGGGTTGAAGTCAGGACTTGTTTTCAGCTTAATGTTAGCCTGCTTTATCCTCCACAACTAGCTCTGATGCGTGTTTGGGTTCATTGTCCTTTTGTAAGTCCCAAGTCGTTTGCAAGTTTCTGATTGTTTATGCTGAAGAATTCTGAGGTCGTCATCCATTATTCCATCCGCTTTGTGCCATGAACCAGTTCCACTGGCAGCAAAACAGCCCTAGAGCATGATGATCCTACCACCATCACCAGCTGGTACAGTGTCCCTCTGTACATGGTGGTCATTGTGGCCAAGCAACTCAATCTTTGTCTCATCTGACCATACAGCTATCCTCCAGAAGGCTTTTTCTTTGTCCATGTGGTCAGCTTCAAACTTTAAGCTTGAAGATGTCAATTTTGGAGCAGGGGGTTATTTCTTGGATAGCAGCCTCTTAGTCCATGGTGATCTGAACTGTAGACAGTGATCCATCAGCTTCCAGTTCATGGCAGGGCTGTGCCATGGTGGTTCCCAGGTTGTTCCTGACCATCCAAACCAATGTCCTTTCAGCTGAAGGTGACTGTTTGTTTGGGTTTTCTTGAAGCAAAAGTGGCTTGGCAAAGTGACTACACCTCACAATAACTTGGATACAATTGTTTGAACTGGTCTTGAAATTTGCAGTTGTTTCGGAATGTCTCTTGGAGCCATTTCTGAGTTGTGTACATCTGTTATCCTCTTTCTCAGATCTGCACTGAGCTCCTTGGACTTTCCCATTTGACTGTGTGTTGGTCAATCCAATGAGTGCTGTAAACACAAACCCTTTTTATGAAGGCACAGAGAAGCTACCAGCTGTAGTCAATCATGATCATTAACAGGAAGTTAAGAGACCTCGGCCTTGGCAAGATAAGAGATGTTTTGGAAGTTTCAGCACCTCTGAATTATTAATCATCTGAGTGTAATGTAAATTTTTGACCCTGTGTTGATTTCAGAAAACCCAATGAAAATTAAAATTTGTGCACCAAATTCTAGTGTGTTTTTTATTTATTTATTTTATTAAAGATGTATGCTGTACAGTCATTCTGCTACAGAAAAAGAACAGTTCAAAGAAATTACTGAAAGCCCAAATATTGGCATGGCATTCATGCCACTGTATGTAAACTTCTGACCACAACTAGGGTCTGTATCATAGATACCATGATTTCATTACTCAGCACTGTGTCTCGCTCTCTGGCTCGCTGTGAAGCTTCTCAGCTTTTCTTCTCAGTTTTCAACACATTTTCCCTTTTTATGATTTCAGTAATCTTAGACAGCGTCACGAGTTTGACTCTGTTAAAAACCTTGAGTTAGATTGATCATGTGACCAGAAAGTATTATTAAAGGGTTGTTAGATATAAGAGCCAGTGTCCTGGTGTACCTGGGGAAACAGGACAAGATGAGTGCAGGACCTGAAAAATATCTAACTGGCATATTAATGAAAACTGAATTTCCTGTTGTAGTTTAATCCAGTTAAAAAGTTAAATCTTCAAAACAAATCTTTCACCTCGGCATTTTCTTGTGAGTGATGTGTACGTTTGTGTTCTCGTCTGTTGATGTTAGTCCTTCCTGTTTGGAACCTGGGTTCTGTCTGGACTTCTGGACTTCCTCTTGGCTGAGGCTGTTCACTTCCTGTTCGAGGTGCAGGTGGACATGCTGCCAGCCGGACTGTAAGTCAACAATCCCTTTGATTCATCACTGTGATTGAGCTTGTACCAGCTTTCCTATTTACACCTGAGGATGTTAACTACACTTTCACGTGTAATAGAATGCACTATCATTAAATATTGAACATCCTTTAACTCGGGAACACGCAGAAACATCGCGCAGTTCTGTGTCTTGGCCACTTGAGTGTGCTGTGTGTACAGACAGAGTGGTACTGATCTTTACATTGTTTTCAGGGAAGGACTGGAAGGAATCAGTGTTGACAGATTGGGCAGTTTCCCGCCCAATTGGGCGGTTTTGAATTCTACTTTGAGGGCAAAAAATGGCTTGGGCTGGTTAACAAAAATTGGGCAGGTTTGACGTTAGTTCGGCGGGTTTTTTCAGATGTTTATAAATATTTCGCACCAACGTTCTGTGTGAGAATGCAGCCAGAGACACTTATATAGCCTTAGAAGGACTTTGATGCAGCACATTCTATGTACCATGTCCACTAGTCTACATCCAATCCATATTAAACACTTCTGTGACCCAATCAGAGATCGTGGGCATCACACGACAGAGTGCAGTTAGTGAACGATGGCTAGTCAAGATGCCAAAGTGGGCAAAATACAAAAAAAAAGTACAGTATCAGGGTAACAGATGAAGAAAATACATGGATGTAGACAAAAATAAATTTAAGCAGAATAACTAGGCCTATAAAGTTAATAAAACAAACAGGATAAATAAAATAAATAAGACAAATCAAAAATAAATAACCTCAGTAATGCAGATGTTGGATATGCATCGTAGCCTAACATAGCCTACATAATACAACCCGATTCCAAAAAAGTTGGGAAAAATTGTAAATAAAAATGGAATGCAATGATGTGGAAGTTTCAAAAATCCATATTTTATTCAGAATAGAGCATAGATGACACATCAAATGTTTAAACTGAGAAAATGTATCATTTAAAGAGAAAAATTAGGTGACTTGAAATTTCATGACAACAACACATCTCAAAAAAGTTCTGACAAGGCCATGTTTCCCACTGTGAGACATCCCCTTTTCTCTTTACAACAGTCTGTAAACGTCTGGGGACTGAGGAGACAAGTTGCTCAAGTTTAGGGATAGGAATGTTAACCCATTCTTGTCTAATGTAGGATTCTAGTTGCTCAACTGTCTTAGGTCTTTTTTGTCGTATCTTCCGTTTTATGATGCGCCAAATGTTTTCTATGGGTGAAAGATCTGGACTGCAGGCTGGCCAGTTCAGTACCTGGACCCTTCTTCTACGCAGCCATGATGCTGTAATTGATGCAGTATGTGGTTTGGCATTGTCATGTTGGAAAATGCAAGGTCTTCCCTGAAAGAGACGTTGTCTGGATGGGAGCATATGTTGCTCTAGAACCTGGATATACCTTTCAGCATTGATGGTGTCTTTCCAGATGTGTAAGCTGCCCATGCCACACGCACTAATGCAACCCCATACCATCAGAGATGCAGGCTTCTGAACTGAGCGCTGATAACTTGGGTCGTCCTTCTCCTCTTTAGTCCGAATGACACGGCGTCCCTGATTTCCATAAAGAACTTCAAATTTTGATTCGTCTGACCACAGAACAGTTTTCCACTTTGCCACAGTCCATTTTAAATGAGCCTTGGCCCAGAGAAGACGTCTGCGCTTCTGGATCATGTTTAGATACGGCTTCTTCTTTGAACTATAGAGTTATAGCTGGCAACGGCGGATGGCACGGTGAATTGTGTTCACAGATAATGTTCTCTGGAAATATTCCTGAGCCCATTTTGTGATTTCCAATACAGAAGCATGCCTGTATGTGATGCAGTGCCGTCTAAGGGCCCAAAGATCACGGGCACCCAGTATGGTTTTCCGGCCTTGACCCTTACGCACAGAGATTCT